>NC_068367.1:24999392-25003613 GCF_020536995.1 Dreissena polymorpha
CGTGCCCGTGCCACTCGTCCTCCAAATACTTACTAATATTAGTACAACGTATCTACAATCATTGCGACTAACTCATACCTCAGTAAATAAGTAACCAGGATAAATATACGTTTAGGAAATTAAGATATAAAACATACATATAAAAATTTACATGTTCCTTGTCTGCCGAACCCGATCCATGGACTATAGCCACAAGAGGTTTCTATGTACCTATGTAGCCGGATTGCGCCCTCAGAGCGCCCAACACCGACACAGATCACGCTACTCTCCGGTCAAACACAATACTGCATAGGACTGCTGCCTTTGTCACCATATTATCAGATTCATTAACGTGCAAATGGAAACTTTCAACTGTCCTTTCACTTCATACATAAGCCATTGCCGATCTTCAATGATCGCTTATTTCCGAGAGATGCATTTTATTTTTTTCAAACTTCGAATTTTGATATATGTTTAACTTATTCATTTAGATTACATTATTTTCACTATAAAGATTGACTTTGATCCAATTATCATCTGAAAAATACGATTTCGCGATTACTTCAAAGATCGAGCGAGCCTTTTTACCTGTTTACTTATATATATCTAATTTAAGGTTACACAGATGTAAAGTTGTCGTGGCCGAGTGAGTGAAATTGAAATCTTTTGGGATTTTCCCGCGCAGGTTCGATTCCTGCCGACATCGCATACTTTTTGCGACGCGTTTTATTTCTTTTCTAACGTAATTTGATTTAATATAGCACATCAGCTATGTTATTGTTAAATATGTTGAAAATTGTATGCACATCCTTCAATTTTAAAATTAAACAACGTTATTGCTAAATTGATTAATTTACTGCTGCTGAAAATACGAATGATGCATGTTGCATTTTTATTTTTATTTTAAAAAAGTAGTAACGGTAAATCTGTCTATTATTTGGTATTTTTGCTGTATATAGTGTTTCTATAAAAACTTAATTTAAAATATAACTTAAATGATACTATTTTGAATTTTATGACACTTTGTTTTAACCGACCCCACTTTTTACTTGGCTGAAATCACTTACATTTCATGGCGCTATTCCATAGATTAAAATTTGTAAAAAATAAATGTCTGTAAAAGAATACTTATTTCATCTTGTTTAAACTTTAAACACCTTTACTGCATCTGTACACACCAACTGCATGCCCATATTTGGAAATATGAATGAATTATGGAACTTTTATATACCCCAGGGTGTGAAAATAAACTGGACAAAAGCCGAGCGTGAGGGTGGTTTGAAAAAATCGGTTTATTTTTTTTAAGCATGGAAAGCTACTACAAATTTGCATGTAGTTTAGTGAAATGATGCTGTGATTAGGAAAATAATTAATTAAATTATATTTGGATATGTGCCCCATTAGAGGTGCGCAAGCTAAAAAGGTAGAATTACCGAAATTCCCGTTCTTACCACGTTGTAGCATGGATCGGGTATTGAAACAGATACCCGTGTGTATTAGCACCCTACTGTCAGTCCCGGCGGGGTTATCAACTGCACCATTACACCGGTAAGCAACCCAGGGGAATATCATATGAAAAAAGAACCATCATGCATGTTTTGATTTGTTAAAGTGTGTCACAAAATTTCCCTTACTGCCGATGTCGGCTATGATTTCGGTATAAACATGCAAAGAAATTAACATATATATAAATGTTAATGCCGATATGTTATTGGACATTTTGTATGTCAAATGTTCATTATTTGTATTAAAATTAAGACGGATTGTATGGAACACGATACACGTGTGTATTAGCACCCTACTGTAGTCCCGGCGGGGTTATCAACTGCACCAATACACTGGTAAGCAACCCAGGGGAATATCATATGAAAAAAAGAACTATCATGCATGTTTGATGTGTTAAAGTGTGTCACTAAATTTCCCTAACTGCCGATGTCGCGCTTATAATTTCGGTATATAAACATGCACAGAAATTAACATATATATAATGTATTGGCCGGTATGTTATTGGACATTTTGTATGTCAAATGTTCATTGATTGTATTAAATTAAGACGATGCTTATTTGCCAGAAAGCGTTTATTTCAATTCAAAACAAGCATAATCAGCATAATACCAAAATATAAAACTAACAAAATGACAACACACTCTCGCTTAACGCAACGTTCAGAAGCACGCGCACTAACAAAATATTTGCAACTAATGCAAGCTGTAATTAATATGTGACTACTTGCTATACAACCAGTATCATGCGAAAAATTGATCTTATTTAATTGTGGTTCCTCTTTGAATTTATGTTTGCTGTCGACTTTTTAGAATAATGTGTCAGTAAGAAATGTATTGCTTGATATACAACAGCATCATGCGAAAATGGATCTTATTTAATTGTAAATCCTCTTTTGAACTTAAGTTGTCAGTCGACTTTTAGAATAAGTGTCAGTAATAAATGTTTTTCTTCAGTTTCACATGTTGTTTCTAAGAAAATTTAGTGAAAGATGCAAATGTGTCTTATTTATTTTTTCTGTGTCTTCAATGTATCTTATTTATATGTGACTGCGTGCTTATTTTTTTTTCAAGAAATGAAAGATGCAAATGTGTCTTATTGTAATTTTATCCATGTCTTAAATGTGGCTTATTTATATAAGATAAAATGATATACTGCCAGGTGTCATGCAAAAAAGGATCTAATTTCTTAATATCCACTTCACGCTTTGTTCTTTATTAGCACCGTCTTTAATTAGGCTATCTATTTAAAGTACAGATTACTGTGAACTTAATAATGTGTGCAACGGTGATGTTGATCCATTATCGTTGTTAATTTAAAATGTAGACAACAAGTTAGCAATTAATGAAATCAGTTATTTTGGAAGTAAATCTAATTTTTCTGTACAGTAGCCAGGTGGATGTGTATTGAGCGGATAAGATAAGGGATCACCACAACAAGTTTCTAATACACAGTATAGACTTCCCCTATTATTATTAATTACCTGATTGGAATAAATAAAGTGTTAAAGAATTTCATGTGAAAAGCAGGATTTCTGACATAATTTCAATCGTTTTGCTTTTATACACATTTCATGGAACAATGAATATATTGGCGCGATGGAACACAATTTATAAATCAAGCTGACAGTATAGTATCATTTTTTAATTATGTGTAATTTAATTCGCATCTCTCCTTAAACTCGTTCAATGACACGTGAACTTATATCAATATAAAACATCACGTGCATCATTAAATATTTTTTTTAATTATGAAAACATATATGTTCTACATGGTTGTGTTTGTTTTTTTTTTTTCTCAACCGAGAGACAGACATTATAAAACATTGTTATATATAAAGCGCTTTACTTTCTTACATTACCTAAAGATATATCGATTTTTGTTTAAGTGTACGTGTCTTGACATATTTATAAACAGGCAGTGTTTATTTTTGTAATAAATCGAAAATTGACATTTAATTTGATGCAATCCTACTTGTTTAGCGGCCAAGCGCAGTATTCCGCTCTCGGCGGCCGATGTGGTGTATTGCAATATATACATGAAAAGCGTGGGTTTCTGACATAATTTCAATCGTTTTGTTGACCGGAAGTGCTTTTTGGTGGCCAAAAAATACTATTGTTCCCTTTATTTAAACCTAAACAGTATTTTTTTACACTGAAGGTTTGTACAGCGGGGATTTCGGTACCGGCGCGGGGTTATGTGCTTGTTAAGAATTACCGAAATCCCGCTAGAGGCAAAGGCAACATTTATCCTGATTTATGCTTTGATTAAACATTGATAACTAAATTGCAAAAAGTGTATAGCATATTGTAAATAAGGTAGTACGAATCATTTGTTTCATCAGATTTGTTTGGAAAATACTTTTGAAGACTTATTATTACTATGTCATGTTATATTTACATATACTTTGTGTGTAACCATGTTTTAAATGTAATTTTACCCTTTTTTACATTCGTTTACACATTTTTCACATTAATAACTATTAAATAATGGAAAAAATATTCTGATAAGAGTGTTTTAAATGATTAAAACTAATATGTTGTGTACAAATCAACATTAATGCAAAGCCAAAACCCAAACATAATGACATATAGACCCTTTAAGGCGTAATATGGGGATTGGCGTAAACATGGGTGATTTCGGCTCTGGCGCGTACGAATGTAGCAGTACCGAAATCCCCGCTAATTATTTCTCAAAAGAAGTAACCGAATGGAGATAATAAGTCACTGGTTGCTAATG
>NC_068367.1:25303713-25450328 GCF_020536995.1 Dreissena polymorpha
TCACATTTATACAAGTGACATTAGTTTATTAATTGATACAAATGATGTGAAATGTACTATCTTCATAACTCATATTTTCATCATGGAAGTTATTCTCAGCACCAGCTCTCAAAAACTCTGCTATGAGGGTCACTAATGTATACAAAGAAGAACTCTTCTAAGAGAACGATTCGTTGGGAATGCTGCAATGTTTATTATATGCATGCATGTTTAAAAATTAGTAAATAAAGATAATGAAAAAAACAACAATGTTTATTATTAATGCAATAAAGGGGCAAATGTCAACCTTGAGAAATTGAGTGAAGAGGCAAAAAATCCGGAATACGGACAAAACCCCTCCCGGATAAAAACCCTCCCGTCATTTTCATAGGGGGCGGACGAAAACCCTCCCATGAATAAACATGGGCGGACAAAAACCCTCCCATGAAAAAAACTGGGGAGGACAAAAACCCAAAAATTAAAAATTTCATTATGGTCAAATAATGATTTTATGTGCCGTATGATAATCTGGTCAGTGACCAGTTTATGGTTGAATATGTTTTGCTCTTGTTTTTCATATATTCAACTACATGAATGTCGCAGAAACAAGAGTGGATAATACCCGGTGACTTCGCAGACCATGGATGATAGTTGCAGCATCAGTCACCGGGTATTGGGCACGATGGCGACCGTACTATGCTAAGTCTCTTAGACAGTCGGTCAACATCAGACCATATGGCGACACCCGTCAGCCGGTCTTTGCCCGATGGCATTGGTCAAGGACATCGACCAATGCCGGACCATTTGGCATCCGCCATACGGTCATTATCCGGTGACAACACTGGTCATGATATGACCGGTACGTCACCGGGGACGTTGATCACGGATCTTTGATCGACGTCTGATGGTCCGGTCACCGGTCCGGTCACCGGTCATGTCACCGGTCCGGTCATTGATCACCGGTCCGGTCACCGGTCATGTCACCAGTCCGGTCCGGTTACCGGTCCGGTTCAGTCACCGGTCATGTCACCGGTCCGGTCCGGTCATTGATCACCGTTCCGGTCACTGGTCATGTCACCGGTCCGGTCCGGTCATTGATCACCGGTCCGGTGACCGGTCACCGGTCATGTCACCGGTCCGGTCACCGGTCTGGTCCGGTCATTGATCACCGGTCACCGGTCATGTCACCGGTCCGGTCATTGATCACCAGTCCGGTCACCGGTCAACAGTCATCAGTTAGGCCTGCCACTGATAACACCAGTCACCGGTCAAGAAGAAAACTCGGTCTTCATCATTGAATTATTCTCCTATTCGTCGTCGAATACATCATTTTCATCAAGGAGTAGACATTGGACACGCTCTTCTTCGTCGAGCAGTTCTCATCGTCGCGGCTGTCGTAAGCGATCACGTCGTCACTCACGGAGACGGTATTCTAAAAGATCTCTGTCTCATCGCAGCCGATCCACATCTCGAGCCGATCCAGATCTCGACCCCGCAGGAAACGAGGACGTCGTCAACCTTCACGTAGACATCATCGGTCTTCATTGAGCACAACAGGACAGTTATCGAACATACCTCTCCTTCATTGAGCAGTTCTCGGCGTTGATACGCTCGTAAGCGATCACGTCAATGCTCACGGAGACAATATTAAAGAAGACAATATTTCCAGCTTAGCCGAACAATATTTCGGCATCCCAGTTATATGGATGTCGCCACTTCTCACGTAGGCGTTAATGAACATACTGGTCATATCGACGTTCTCCATTTTATTCCTTTAGGAATATCATGTCTCCATTCCACGTGTGATGGTTTTTGCATCCACACATGTTGCAGTCACCGAGCCGTAGTTGTATACGAACACTAGTTCGTTTAACTTTCAGGCTTCGGGATAAGCTGTTCTTTTCTCCACTACGACTACAAGGACACTTATGCCTATTAATACTGATAATCTACCGTTGTTTTCCGGTTAACATTATCAGATGACTTCGTTGATGGTCATTCTTCTGCACCAGATATTTCCATTCTGACGCAGTTATATTATACCGGTCCCGATCACCGGACATCGGTCACCATTCATCGGTCATATCACCGATCACTGGTCACCGGTCAGAATAAGTGATGTCTCATCGCCATCGGATTGGATTTTTGGCTCGATCTTCTTTTCCAAGCAGTGCTTGACATTGATATCAGACCATATGGATTCCACCATTTTTTCGGTCTTTGACTGGTAACGTCACCGGTCATAATATGACTGGTCCGTTCACCTGGCTACAGTTACCGGTCATTGACCGGTCCGGTTCAGTCACCAGTTACCAATTACCGGTATTTCACTGTGTTTTCATAGGTCAATTTTTAGTATCACGGGTATCGTCTACATTCCCTAGTTGTATACCCCTGGCTATGATTGTATTGAAAACTGTATTTTATGGATTCAACAATCTACATGACTTTTTGTGTTTTTCAATACTGATGTTCTACTTGCGACGGTTACCAAATCATGCTATATCTGTTATTTGTACTTCTATCTCAACCGGCTACATGCAGACTACTGGTCTTGCAGATACATCGGCTGAAGTGGGCTCGGAGACTAGCATTGAGGTCGAAAATTACTATTTGACCTCTATTAATTTATGTTCGAGACCCGAAGGATGAATTGTTTTAACCGCCTTTACCTGTCGGCTACAGACTTTGCAGTCAGTGTCACGGAACAGTTGGGACACATTAATGACGCTAGCAGGATTAGCAAGACGACTTTTTGTATCGACTTCTGCTATTCTATTGCTCCTACGACAGTGCATATTTTCAAGCTACTGGAATCAACAAGAGTTCTGATACATAGGATTGCCTATCAGATTGACCGCATAGCGGCTACAGTCTTGTAGATGGCTTGGGAGCTATTGAACTCAGATCTTAGATCCTAGGATCTGGAGGGACCTCATCTTAAAGTTATTCTTCTATTACACTTCTGGCCATAACAGGCCGTCTTCCTATAACTGGTCGTATTCCTTTCGGAATTCGTTCCGGTTAGGAGTCTTGATGTAAATGGATTAATCAAGTCAGAATTTAAGACTTCCATGCATTCTACCGGCAAGCGTGGATCCCCTTAAGGTTACTCCAAGGGTTTTCACCTTTTTCTGCCATCACACCTCCGATTCCGGAGGTACCACTGTCAATCATATTTCCGTACTTCGCAAATCGATGACTTCATGACCTGTATTATCCAGGATTTTAAAGGAGCCTGTTATTGTTTCAAGAAGAGGCTATATTCTGTAGAAAGGTCATAAACTTATAAGTGTTAAACACTGTCCTATTCTACCAATTTTCAAGTGTGTTTTGAGTGGGAAAGTTCGGCTTGCCGTGATTTCTTTGCCCACCCATCCTTGACAAATGGTTCCGGTCACCGGTCAGTATTTACCGGTCAGGTCACCGGTCTTTCTGCTGAGACGTCTTTTCTTACGTCCGTTTCAGCTTTATTTTTAAGTTAATTGTATTAATCTCTGGATTATTCAATGACACAGATTTCCATCTTTTTGTCATTATTTACCATTATTCAGTGGTGTCTAGACTAGAAGATTATCTTGGCAAGAATATAGTTTATTCTACCACAATCTTCCTTACATCTTATACAGATGTGAGCAGAGAAGGTTATGGACGATCACATAGAACAACGTATCTTGATTTCTCAATTATGTGGTATACTAATGAATATCACCTTCACATCTACATCTTGAAAAGCAAAAATTCTTTTTAGCTGTTTTTCATTTACAACACATTTTCACGATTCCTTTGTGATGGTTTCAACTATCACACATCGGTCGTGGTTTACTTACAGACACGAAGGTGATCATATTATCACTCCTTGTATCTGGAAATCAGGAACTTATTCGTTCTTTGCAAGAACAACAAATTTTCTCTATCGTCTTACTCATACCAGGTCGTCTCAACGCTCTGTTGGACGTTTTGTCCTGCAGTTCTTTCTGTCGAATTATTTTTCCGTTGGTTTCAAATAATGTTTTTGCGCATGCGCGGCAGTGAATTTGCATGGTGTACAAAATTGATGCATAGTATATCGAAGAATGTTGTTTATCATCAAAAGCTAGTAATTAGCGTTATGCGATCATAGATCGCAGTATATACCGGTATGCTGAACAACGTCAATAATGCAGTTCACAGTGATCGATCCAGCAGGGTGTGCGATTGTTATACATTCGTCCATTGACATAAACTGGAATATCTTGCCTTCTTGGTGAGTTTTTGCAATAACTGAGTTTTTGCCATAATTTCATGCAATATACATAATGAACCATGGGATTGTGGTTCTACGACCTTTTAAGTCTCCTGTACAATTATTTTCAGGAAACTTCTTCACAGGTCAAATATCATATCTCAGAGAGACATATGTTTACTGATCCAAATATGTGCCACTACATGTCTGGCCATTATTTACTTTTAGTTATCTCTAAAGAAGAACGTTTTTCTGTTAGAGTTTCAATCCTTGTTACTTGTGCAAGGATAATTCCATCAGAACTGTATAAAGGTTCTATGGAAATTCATTTTTGACTGGGTATTCGAGAGCATAGTTATTACCTTAATCACTCTGCTAGATACATAGAGGTTTTTCTCATCTTTTTCTTGATGATAAGAAATTTGTTCTTTTCTTCATCAAAGGATAGAGATTATGCTTTCGTATACTTTGTTTTGTGTAAGTCATCGCAACTCTGTGCTGTCTTACCTATTTTGGAACTGATCCATACTATGGAACGTCAACACTATGTTTTTCGTTCCTTTACCTTCATAAGCGGTTTTGACTTGTGTTACATGTTGGGATGCTTAATGAGCTTCCTATGAACCTTTTTCATCAGGCTTATTAACAGTTCCAATATAATTTTAAGACGGTTTTCCTTCTTATTATGGCTTTTACCATACGGAGAAGTGAAATTCATGCTTTTTCTGTTGAATACGACCAATTCCAGTTGGATCTAATGTCGTTTTCACTTTGTTGTGTCAGCCAGGATTCCTTGCTTAATATCAAGTCCTCTATATGGCTTCTACCTTCAAGTTTTCAAGTTTTTCTTAAACTGGTAGTCATGAAGATGAGGATAAACTTCTATGGGCAATCAGGGCTTTGAAGTTATATCTCTGCATTGTTAGTCGGAAGTCCATTCGAGGTTCTCAAAAGACACTCTTCATTTCCCTGAAAAGGGGGGTGAGATGTGTCTGCGGCTTCTATTTCTCGGGGTTAGACCTGGACTAAGGAAAGTTACTCTTATCCTATCTAAGGATTAATTCCTTTTTAGGATCTTACCGCATGAATTAAGAGCTCTGTCTGTTTTGTGGGCATATATTAATCACACCCCACTTTTTGACGTGCTCTAAGCTGTTTTCTGGAGGAATCCGACCACCTTTGTCATCTTTTTATCTTCGTTTTCTGAAGTGCAAACAATACAATTTGTATATGTTTGGGCTTGTTGTGGTTTCACTAACGGTAGTGTCTTCTTTACGACATAGACATATTACTCTGTCCGAGAAGTCATAATTAATACCGTTTTAACGAAGATTACTTGATAACCCTTGTTGAGGGTTTTGCTATCATTAGCTGATAACCCTGTTTATGGGTTCTACTGTGTTGGGAAAATATATACGAACCTTCCCACCGCAGCTGCAAAATCAGCATGAGATAACAGGTCAGTATTTATGACATTAAAACAAATTTTTTAAATAAAATTCATTTTAATTATTAAATACTTACCTGTTATCGGTAAGTCCCACCTCCCACCCCGCTATTCGATTAATATTTTTGTATATATATTGAAAGAATATTGAGGGTTGGTTACCGATTTTTGGCTAGGTTGCATTGCACTATGTTTAACCTGGCCTGTATTACGGTATTGAGGTGGCGGATTCCCAGTTAAAATTCTGGATGAGTTAATTCCCCTTGGAAAGGAGAAGCATGAGATAACAGGTAAGTATTTAATAATTAAAATGAATTTTATTTAAAAAATTTGTATTAATAAAATTCCAATAATCAATTGCCATTGTCATTTTTAGAATCGGCTTAAGTACTTTAAGGTACTTTGTGTGCATTCATTGCGCCATATGATTATTGTCTTTATATTAAACGACCAACAAACATATTTGTTTTGGGTTTAATTTTTACGACATCATGCATTAGCATATAAGCATATTTTATGTGTCTGGCCAAGTTAGTTTGTTTCCCGCCGGTAGTTTATGTATTTCACACATTAATGTCATGTAATTATGTTTTGGCACATACGAGTGGTCAAGTCTCCAGCAGTTGGTGGATTTATAATTGCTTGTTGTTTTTGCTATTAGCAGTTTGAAGCCACATCAATAACCAACACTTAATTGTTCTTTTGTTAATTATCAGTTTATTATAACTATTGTTTGACTATGCGTATATAAAGTAGATTCATTGTGTTTATATTATACAGTTGATATCGCTAATCATTACCTGATAATCCCGTATATTCCAGTTTTAAAGCAAATTCCGGTAAATATTTACGGTAAAAAGTGCTAAAGACACACACACATTCGCAATTATTCTTAAGTATCAAATACATTTTGGCATTTGTTGCTATTTAAAGATGTGATGAAATAACGTTCAATGGGGGCGTTTTTTTCCCACTGAACACGCATAAATCGCCTGACGTGATGTACATGTTTTAATACAACACAAAATACACCCAAACTTTCCATGGGAAGTTGCACATGTCTGCATAATTTTCGCGCGCTTTTTATGGAGACAAAGGATATTTTAGCACTGTTTATTTCACGCTAGAATTTGTTAATGTCGCATTAGCATTACAATTGAAGCGTGTTTCGGATTACAAATTTAATAAAGGTCATTTCAGAATCGAACGAAACATAAACATTGTACATAATTTATTCAAGGATAATTTGTTAAAACATTAACATTGTGCGTAATTTATTCAACGATAATTTGTTAAAGCGCATTACTTGCCATATCGCTTATTAAACGTGAAAATAATAAATATGAAAGTAGCGTAAATCTAGTTTTCTATGCTACACAAATGTACATGTAGGTGTATATCTTTTCACTCCTACGTATGCGGCGGATTTACTCCGCGAAAGTATGCGAGGTTAAAACACTCGGCATTGTTGCGCGGATCGATGCCGAGTGTCTCGGCAATAGGCCGCGTGAACACTCGACAGGGCCGCCGCGCACTTAATTTCTGGCCGTGGCGTAGCTGCAAATTGTTATCCCCACGTTTTTCGGAGAAAAAGTTGGGATATTGTGTTGATGTGCGTCTATCCGTCCGTCCGTCCTGGCCACCTTCTCCTCCTACACTATTAGCACTAGACCCTTGAAACTTACATACATGGTAGCTATGAACATATGTGCAAGGGTGACAGTGACGGAATTTTGATCTGACCCCTGGGTCAAAAGTTATGGGGGTTGGGGCGGGGCCGGGTCAGAGATTTTCACTTATTTTTATGCCCCCCAGTATGGTGCATTGGCCATACCATTTGCAATATTGATGATAGCAACGTGATATTTGGCATGCATGTGTATCTCATGGAGCTGCACATTTTGAGTGGTTAAAGGTTAAGGTCAAGGTCAAAGGTCAAAAAAACAAATCCAAGGGAAGTAATAATCTTTTGAAGGGAGGTAAGTAAATAACCTGCCAAATGATATAAAAAAAATTAATAAATCAAAGTGGCGCATAGAGTTACACAGTAGTGGCGCAGAGATGTATTTTGTATTCAATTGTTTGTGTTAACTCATCTGTGAAATGGTTTAGCTTAATCTAATGTTTATACAAGGGATTATAAAATATTGGCGCAAAGGGACACCTGTATATGAGAGAAGAGATAGAATGCAGTCAAGCATAAAAAGCATGAGAAACTCATGGAATATAGCCTCAAGAAGGTATAAAAGGGCTGAAACTTTCAATTTGTGCAATTACAATTTTAGACTCATTTCTGAAAATCTGTCAAAGTGTGTGGGAAAAATGTGAGAAACAATTTAAAGCAAGATGGACTTTGAACAGGCACATCAAAGACAGACATGAAATTCAACATATTCATTGTTGTGTACAAGATTGCGATAGAAAATGTCTGAGACGCTACTATTTAGTCAACCATTTAACCTTAAAACATAACTTTTCCAAAACAGAAGCAAGAAGATGGCTATAAGAGAGCATGTTCAGTCATCTCATAAGACATTCCAATTAGGATGACATGTACATAATTGACTACAGTGAATTTGATTCATTATTAGATTTGTTAGGAGAGCAGGATGAAGAGGAGAGTATAGATTTTCACTCATTTTTTAGGTTATTTTACATTAACTTCTTCATTTGTACATTGAATTACTTCAAATGTATACTGAACATCTCTTATGACAATACGGTCAATCTCAACTATGCATGGCCCCATTACCAACCCTGGGGCGCCCCTGTGTCAAACATGCGGCGTGGGGATACGCGTCGGCCTCTGCCGCGCAATTTCTAGTGTTTGTTCCGCGTTGGCTGTACTGTGCATTGATCATGACTGGCAGATGACCCCTGGCAGATGACCCCTATTCATTTTCAGGTCACTAGGTCAAAGGTCACAGTGACTCGAAATAGTAAAATGGTTTCCTGATGATAACTCGAGAATAATTAGGCCTAGGATCATAAAACTTCATAGGTACATTGATCATGACTTGCAGATGACCCCTATTGATTTTCAGGTCACTAGGTCAAAGATCAAGATCACAGTTTTCACACAATGGCTGCCACTACAACTGACAGCTCATATGGGGGGGGCATGCATGTTTTACAAACAGCCCTCGTTTATATTGTCATTCAATGTAAAGGAAACGAAACTCCATTCAATGGAAAAGAAAATCACCACAGCATTAGCAAAAATGTATTCCGCCTGTTAGGGCTTTGTTTTATAATTGATTTGCACTTTCGATCGCTGATGAAAAATATCACTATCCACGCCACTTTTCCATTTGTATGCTAAAATTATTAATATTGTCATTCAATGGAAACAAAACGAAAATTCATTCGATGGAAAAGAAAATGATAAAATTTAACAACTGTTATGTATTTCACATTTTTAGGGCCTCGTTTTACAATTTATTAAATGCACCTCTTACACATTTGATCGCTAATGAACAACAACAAATCCACGCCACTTATAATTGTGATCAAATAAATATATGTTTCATTATTTTTGAAATCTCATTTATAACTGGCTTACTATAAGAAAGAATACAGCCTATTTAGTTGTTTTGTTTTGTGGGATTTTGAGTATATAGTCTTCCGATCACGTTCTCTGATAAACAATACCGCTGCTTTATCAGCAGTATAAACCGAATATCAAAAGTTCATTAAAATAATATATTATTAACAATTAGGTATGTATAAACCTTTTCGTGCATATGTTCAGTCCATTAACATTGTTGAAAAAAATATTTTCAAACAAGATCTCTGTTCTCATTTACAAGCGGTACACTCGCTTATCATCGCATGACGTCACATAAGGTAGATAATAAAAAACCGGCAATAACTTAAAGGGTCTATTGTGCAATTTTGAAACTAGAGATGTTGTTGGGCCCCGTTACAAATGTCAAAAAGTATATTTTTCCCCAATGGCTTGCATAAATTCCCAATTGAAGGCTTTCAAGAAACAATTTTTAGCTTGGCGTTTTCGGAGGTATTGTCATACCCAGCTCATTGTGTCGTCCGCCGGCGTCATGCTAAAACCTTGACATTTTGCTCTTAATCAAAGTGCTTCCACCTACAACTTTGAAACTTCATATGTAGATGCACCTTGATGAGTTCTACACGCCACACCCATTTTTGGGTCACTCGGTTAAAGTTCAAGGTCACTGTGACCTCAGCAGAGCGTTTGCAACGGGTATGCGGTGCTCTTGTGGTTTTTTTTGGAAATAAAAAGCAACCTTAAGTTAATTTCTCTTGATGACATGGATTGGACCGGAGTAAATTCTATATTGAAAATCCTTCTTCTCAGTTTTATAGTATTTGTCTGCAAAAAATCAAATGCACCAATTTCCCAGGATTAGCCAAAACAAAGCTGTTTTTTCAAATCTGAAGGTTCTTTGCCCATTCCCAAAATGGTGAAAAAACCAGCCTTTCATTCTAGGACTTATTCATTTTAAGGGATTAGCAATTTCAATTCTTGTGCTGCTTGACCAGGAGCTTTAAACATGCATCGAATGTCACGTGAACAAATTGTTGATTGATAAGATCACTTTAATGTTTTGCCTTTCACTCTGATACTTTTCAAGGGATCAATTCTTGTTTCTGCGTCTGTGCTGATTGTCAAGGGGTTCACACACTGTTGTGGGTACAATCTTAGTATTGAGGCAATTGCCTTTACTATTGTTATCTAAATTAGCAGTTTGGCCAAGAAAGTATGATTTCTTACATTATTTGCATGCAAGATAATGTTTCAAGTCTTCGTATGTTAGTGTGAAAATTTGAGAAAATTTACCAATGTAGGATTGATGGACTTTTTATAATTGTGGTCAATACCTTATTATTTGGTCTCCTTCTCTACCTTTCAAGGGACCTATATTCATATTAAGTTGATAGACAATTTCTTGACATTGAACTTTTAGAAACCCAGTAATTTAAAGCAAAGTAATATCCTTGATATGAAAATTATATGAGACTTTACAATAAACTGTAAAACCATTAAATTTTGTGTGGTACCAATTTTCGTGGATTTCGTTGGTCGGCTGAACAACAAATTCAAGTACCAACGATTATTTGTACTTTTTTAATCTGAAATCGGTCATTTCCGAATGTCATATCCGACATTTTCTTTTTTGGATGACATATCGGTTTTCACACGTGTATTTTGGGGACCTAATTATACCCCCTTCGAAGAAGACGGGGTATATTGCTTTGCACATGTCGGTCGGTCTGTCGGTCGGTCAATCCACCAGGTGGTTTCCGGATGATAATTCAAGAACGCTTGGGGCTAGGATCATGAAACTTCATAGGTACATTGATCATGACTGTCAGATGACCCCAATTGATTTTGAGGTCACTAGATCAAAGGTCAAGGTCACGGTGACCCGAAATAGTAAAATGGTTTCCAGATGATAACTCAAGAACGCTTAGGCCTAGGATCATGAAACTTGATAGGTAGATTGATCATGACTCGCAGATGAACCCTATTGATTTTCAGATCACTAGGTCAAAGGTCAAGGTCACAGTGACCCGAAATAGTAAAATTGTTTCCGGATGATAACTCAAGAACGCTTATGCCTAGGATCATGAAACTTCGTAGGTGGATTGATCATGACTGGCAGATGACCCCTATTGATTTTCAGGTCACTAGGTCAAAGGTCAAGGTCACCATGACCCGAAATAGTAAAATGGTTTCCAGATGATAACTCAAGAACGCTTATGCCTAGGATCATGAAACTTGATAGGTAGATTGATCATGACTGGCAGTTGACCCCTATTGATTTTCAGGTCACTATATCAAAGGTCAAGGTCACGGTGACCTGAAAAAGTAAAATGGTTTCTGGTTGATAACTCAAGAACGCTAATGGCTACGATCATGAAACTTCATAGGTACATTGATCATGACTCGCAGATGACCCCTATTGATTTTGAGGTCACTAGGTCAAAGGTCAAGGTCATGGTGACCCGAAATAGTAAATGGTTTCCGGATGATAACTCAAGAACGCTTATGCCTAGGATCATGAAACTTCATAGGCACATTGATCATGACTCGCATATGACCCCTATCAATTTTGAGGTTACTAGGTCAAAGGCCAAGTTCACGATGACCCGAAATAGTAAAATGGTTTCCGGATGATAACTGAAGAACGCTTATTCCTAGGATCATGAAACTTGATAGGTAGATTGATCATGACTTGCAGATGACCCCTATTGATTTTCAGGTCACTAGGTCAAAGGTCAAGGTCACGGTGACCCGAAATAGTAAAATGGTTTCCGGATGATAACTCAAGAACGCTTATGGCTAGGATCATGAAACTTCATATGTACATTGATCATGACTGGCAGATGACCCCAATTGATTTTCAGGTCACTATATCAAAGGTCAATGTCACAGTGACAAAAACATATTCACACAATGGCTGTCACTACAACGGAGAGCCCATATGGGGGGCATGCATGTTTTACAAACAGCCCTTGTTACTCAATTGTTACTACAAGGGGAACAATTGCGCTGACAATTGCAAATATTGTCAAAACAACATTGATGGCAATTAGCGAGCGGGGACCCACAAGTGTGCCGCTTTATCGCTCTTATCGACAATTATCGGCAACATTTTCATGCGTCAGTGCACATTAGCCGCAAGTCTTGCTGTCAAAACAGATGAGCAGATTATGCTTAGTTATTACTCTGGTTATTTTAATTAAAGTTTAATTATAATGACGGCCAGTCTTACCCAAACATTTAAAATCCACGAAATTACGTGTCACCGAATTAGTTGTTTTTTATTAAACCACGAAAGTTCCTACCGACGAATTTCTATACATTTACAGTATATTGTTAATGAAATATAAAAAGTTGAAATTATACAGCATTTGTATCATGAACCAATTCAATTCATTGCAAAACTTCGGTTGTTTTTAAAAGGATTTGTGAAAAGTTGTGAAAAAAGTAGACTTTTCATCAAGAGGTGAAAGGTTAATATTAAGACTGAGAAAATCTTTTGCTATTTTGTTTAATAATTTTTTTTCAGATGATACATGAATTTGTGCAGGGCTCTAGGAAAACAGGGCTTACTTCCTGTGCATGAAGTGTTGTCCCATATTTACCTGTGCAGACCGCACAGGCTAATAAAAAATGCCACTTTCTGCCTAGAGAGGATATAAGTTATGACGAGACTTCATTTAAACAGAAAATCGATAAAAATGGAAAGTGTTGTCCCAGATTAGCGTGTGCAGACTACACAGGTCAATCTGGGACAAGACACTTAATGCACATGCATTAAACACTGTTTTCCCAGAGCTAGACTCATTTCTGTTTTAAGCCGCTGTCCCCCCAGGAGTTGTGGCACTATGTACACAGTTGCTATGGTGATGACCTTGGCCTGACCTCCAGTGATGATGAATATGTGCCCCCACCCAGCGAAAGCAAAGACTCGTCTGCCTCGAAACACCTAAATTCTGGCAAGGTAAGTGTGTATTTGGTCGTTAAATGTGTTTTTGGGTGTACTGAGATGTGTTATTTTTTAGTGCCATGTGATTTTGTGGTGTTTTGTCTGCCTAAAACACTATGATTGGTTGTTTAAAGTGTTTTGAGGTGTGCTTTAAACCTCAAATTCAGGCATTGTATGTGGGTTGGCTGTTCAGTGTGTTTTTGTATGTGCAGTCAACCTGAGAAAACATCTCAATTCTGGCAATGTATGTGTGTGTATTGGCTTTTCATTATTTCAAGGTGTGTGTGGGGGGTAGTCTGTGTAATGGGTTTTGAAGTGTGCTGTTAATCTCAAAACACATTAACTTTGGCAAGGTACATGTTTGTGTGTGGATTGGCTGTTCATTCTGGAAAGGTGTGTGTGTCCATTGGCTGTTCATTTTGGCAAGATATGTGTGTGTGCAGTGGCTGTTCATTATGGCAAGGTATGTGTATGCATTGGCTGTTCATTCTGGAAAGATATGTGTGTGCATTGGCTGTTCATTCTGGCAATATATGAATATGCATTGGCTGTTCATTATGGCAATATATGTTTGTGCATTTGCTGGTCATTCTGGCAATGTATGTGTGTGCATTGGCTGTTCATTCTTGCAAGATATGTGTGTGCATTGGCTGTTCATTCTGGCAAGGTATGTGTGTAAATTGGCTGTTCCGTTTATTTTAGGGTGTCCTTTCAACCTCAAAACACCTCAATTATGACAAGGTATGTGTGTGTATTGGCTGTTAAATGTGTTTTAGGGTGTGCTGTCAACCTCAAAACACCTCATTCTGGCAAGAAATGTGTGTGTATTGGCTGTTAAATGTGTTTTAGGGTGTGCTGTCAACCTCTAAACACCTCATTCTGGCAAGGTATGTGTGTGCATTGGTTGTTAAATCTGTTTTAGGGTGTGCTTCGATTTTTTTAGTGTGGTGCCATGGAATTTTGTGTTTGTAAATGGTAAAATGTTATTAAAATTTCAACTTCAATGACAGCTTATTTTGCTGTATTTATTATGTTTAAGTACAGTCAGACCTGATTTAACCACTTGGGTGGCCACCTGGGGCTGCAAATGTTATGGGCGGTAGTGAGGCTGAAAAAATTGCCACCTTTTCTGTTAAAATAAATTAGTGCAGTGTTTTGTTTCTTAATGATCTTCACAGTTTGCAGAATAAAATTAGCAATAAATTTATGTAACATTACATGAATCCTTAGAAAGCTTTGCAACGTGAAGACTCCAAAGATTACTGATGAAGTGATCTAAGCATTGAACTGAAAGCCATTTAAAGACAAGTTACATGGTGTACATTACCTCTGGATGTACTAAACTTTATACTGAAAAATTATCTAACAGATAGTGTCCCCATTTCTCCAACACAGTTATAGCTCTGCGCATCATCTTGACACTTCAAGTTCCTGTGGCTAGTGGACAGCAAAGCTTTAAGGCTTCTCGAAGCTCAAACTCATTAAACTTACCTGCAAACATCCAAGATACAAGAAAGACTTGTTTGACTAGCTACTCTGACCACTAAACATGAAATTGAAAGAGACATTGAAATGATGGAACTCTTCTATGTTGCTAAATGCAAAAGCCCCAAAAATAAAGTTTTGAAATTACATAATTTACCATGATATATCTATTGATTCTATTTAATGTAAATAAGAATTGAAGCAAACGACAAAACAGAATTCATTTGTGAAAGTTTATGTTAATTGAATAATTTAAAACTTGCTGTGGGCCCCTGGGGTGAAGGGGGGGGGCAGTTTGACAGGTTTGCCTAGGTTGCCAAATACTCTGGCACTGGCCCTGTGTACAGTTATGATGAATTTGGGTTAAGTACAGGAAAGTATTTTTGTATAACTTACTGTAATGTTATCATTAATTTTGATAACTACTTTATAAAACATAATGAAGTATATAGGACACAATACAAGCGTTTAATTTATGAGTATACAGTTCACAAGTAACTTAAGTAGGGTGTATGATATATACTGTTCTCAAAATGACTTTTCTCTGCAAGTTACTGATTATAGTACAGGTATTCATTATAGCATCAAATTTACTGCATGTATGTGTCTGCGATTTCTATTTAGATTGAAATTTCTGCATTATTATATTCTTGTTTTTCTTGCAGACAAAGTATCTAGATGAAATACACATGCATTTTTATGGTAAAATTAAATCGTTTTTATGTTGTTGTAACATATAAACACTCCAAAATGTGTAGCAATTAATTATTATATATTTTTATATGCAAATGGGATATTTATAACACATATGGGGAAACAGGGTTTAATACAATAAGTAAAGAATAATAGGTTAGTGTTGATTATAGATCAGGTTTATCATGCGAGGCTTAGAAAACAAAAAGCACGAGCCTTGGTGAGTGCTTTTTTCGTTTTCGTGCCTCGCATGATAAACCTGATCTATAATCAACACTAACCTATTATTCTATTAATCCCACAGTTTATTCAGTAAACTTTTTTTTTAAACAAAATTAGTTTTCATGAGTGTTTGTCGTACTTTGATAATGACTGTAGTGTAACCAAGGTCAGTGTATTACTCCGCGTTCCAAAAATAACCGCTGATCAAATAATCATTTTTAGCTTGGCTGTTTTCGGAGAAAACCCGAGGTATTGTCATAGCCAGCTCGTCGTCCGCCGTCCGCGTCGTGCTAAAACCTTAACATTTTGTTAAGGTTTTGAACATTGGCTCTAAAATCAAAGTGCTTCAACCTTCAATTTTGAAACTTCATAAGTAGCTGCACCTTGATGAGTTCTACATGCAACACCCATTTTTGGGTCACTAGGTCAAAGGTCAAGGTCACTGTGATCTCTTAAAAAAATTCTGAAAAGCTTTCATTTATTAGCTCATCTATTTTTTGAAAACAATTTATGAGCTATTGTCATCACCTTGGCGTCGGCGTCAGTGTTGGCGTCCGGTTAAGTTTTGCGTTTAGGTCCACTTTCCTCATAAAGTATCAATGCTATTGCATTCAAACTTGGTACACTTACGTATCATGAGGGGACTGGGCAGGCAAAGTTAGATAACTCTGGCGTGCATTTTGACAGAATTATGTGCCCTTTTTATACTTAGAAAATTGAAAATTTTGGTTAAGTTTTGCTCAAGGTCCACTTTATTCCTAAAGTATCAAAGCTATTGCTTTCATACTTGCAACACTTACTAACTATCCTAAGGGGACTGTGCAGGCAAAGTTATATAACTCTGACTAGTATTTTGACGGAATTATGGGCCCTTTACACTTAGAAAATTGAAAATTTTGTTAAGTTTTGTGTTTGGTCCACTTTACCCCTAAAGTATCATAGATATTGCTTTCATACTTGGATCACTCGCAAACTATCATAAGGGGACAGTAAAGGACAAGTTGCATAACTCTGGTTGTCGTTTTTACGAAATTATGGCCCTTATTGACTTAGTAACTTTAAATATATGGTTAAACTTTGTGTTTAGATCCACTTTACTTCTAAATTATCAAGACTATTGCTTTCAAACTTTAAATACTTTCATGCTATCATGAGGGTACTGTACCTGGCAAGTTGAATTTTACCTTGACCTTTGAATGACCTTGACTCTCAAGGTCAAATTATTAAATTTTGCTCAAATTGCCATAACTTCTTTATTTATGATTAGATTTGATTGATACTTTGACAAAACAACTCTTACCTGACATACCACAATAGACTCAACCCAAAACATCCACCAAGCCCCCCCCCCGAATCCCCCTCACCTCAAAAAATTGGGGTTTTTTTCTTAAAGATCATCTAATAAATGACCACCACACCCTAACACTATCCCCCCCTCCCCAAAAAAACAATATAATTTTTTAAACATGGTTAAAAAGCACAAATATTTTGTGTATTATTTAATTTTTGAAATACTGTCCAACCATCCCACCCAAGAACACGCTCCCCCCCCCCAAAAAAAAATGCATTTTTTTGCATTTTTGGAAAAAAATATAATACATGACCACACCCCCACACTATACAACCCCCTCCACTTACCCCTCCTTCCTTTGTGATTGAAATTGAGATAGGTCCCTTTACCTTTAAAAAGAAAAATAGATGAGCGGTCTGCACCCGCAAGGCGGTGCTCTTGTTTTAAACTGCACCCGCAGCTGAGCGTGGTACCTGTTATGCGGTGCTCTTGTTTAAAATCAGAATATCGTTCTGTGACAAAGAGTGGTGCGTTATTAATTACAATTTTATTCATACTGAATTGCAAATCTAAAAGTTTTATAACATCAATATAACATTTAGTTGTTATATACAAGGAACTACATTTGTATACAATGTAGCCTAACAACGTAGCATGTGCCATTGATTATAGCAGAAATTTAATAAACGGGGCTTTAATCAACCGAATTCACTGTAAAAGTGGGATGAAGTGGATTTTCTTGAAAGGGACTTCCTTTCAGTATAACAGTATTGAAATGGGTGGGGTGACAAGACAAGTTATATCACTATCTTGTTGTATTACCAATCCATGTCAATATCTGCAGTCTTTCAGTATATCAACCTTTGTTCTTGAACTTGAATTATGAGTGCACAAATGCTGTTAATAATGTGGTTCTCTTCTGTAAATTGTTTGAGCCATGCCATTAATTGAGTTAATGTGTAAATGAACATATACTCTACAGCGGTAAATGCAAGTTGTTATATGCAGTAAACAGTGGTAATAAATAAGTAAAACATTTGAAATTGAAAATAGTTGATATTGTTTCTCCACACAATCGAGTGTCATTCCCTATTCATCATAAAAGGGAAGAAACTGCTTAAGCATGCAAGTTTGTTTGATCTTTGCCTCCCTTGGGTTATAATGTTGAACCTTCAGGAAATATTTCATTACATGAATTATGAAATATTGTATTTGAAAATGTACTAAAAATGAAAAAGTGAAATTTCCTTGATCGTTATTGTATTCAAAATCTGCTTAATAACACAAGAGGGTGCAAGAAAAACAGCAACAAAACAACGTACTGTTCAAATCATGTCTTTAAGTCATCTCATTGTTATTTTTGAGAAGCAAAAACAATTACTTTTCTACTGGGCCCAGTATCATAAATATTCTTTAATTGTTTGCTCAACTCAGAAGATGAGGTTTGAGTTTCCACTCGGTTGAGTATTGAGGAGGTGGGTCAGCTTATGAAAATCTAAACTCTCAGCTATAAGAATATGCACATATTCCCCCTCAAACTCAGGGTTGAGTTGGGCTGAAAACTTACACACACAAAGCCTTGTAAACAGCAAATCAAGCCTGATTGTCAAACTCATCTCAACTATTGAGAAAAAGTACGCTTGTGATACAAGTCCCTTGACAGTATACATTGTAAGGTACACGTCAATTGATTAAAACTGCACCTAGTACAGGAAATAAAACATAAATTAAAAGTTTCTTTAATATATATATATATATATATATATACATGTATATATATATAATGCATGAAGATCAATGCTAGGGTAATATTGGCCAACTATAATACAGTGTACTACGCACATAATTCCCTCTTGTGTCTCGTCAAAGGGACAAGATAGTACTGGCAATATCTTGTTTGATCAGTGAACTGACTACTGATGTGTGTCAGTGTTACACATATTGGGCATGTGCATTGTTTTATAGTATTTAGACTATTCACTTTAGGGCTGTGTTTGATGTACAAATTATACATGAATGTTATCATGTGAAAGTCTTTATCTATCACTCGTTATGGAATTGAGTGAACATTATTTAGTAAGTCTTACATGTGTTAAATACATTGGTATACTTACAAATGAATGTTGATGTACATGCATCCAGATTAAAAAGGAGCATTTTGAGGTTATAGATCTTTTAAGTTTGAAAAATGCAGTTTAGTTTACATGGAAGTATAGAACTGAGTATATTGTTATAGTTTTCTACAGCCAAATGCCTTCAATATTGTGCTCTTGCATAGCTCTTCTACATAAACCTGTAACTTGTGAACTCTAATAGCTTTAAGTGCACTCTTTAATTATGTATTATGTCTGTAGTCGGTTGTGTCTGTACACAGATTTCTCGAGTTTAGTTATACTATGACAGTACATTTTTGGGGATACCCCTTGGTCTGTTTTACTGGAGTATGAAAATTAATATTTACATAGTAACTGTATTTTAATTTATTATCATGTTGTTTGGTATCAAAACATATTGTTTTATGTTATTAGATGTACATTGTACTGTATACACATTTGGGTTGGCACCATATACTGATATATAGATCTTGCTGTTGTTTTTTCGCTCATCTGAGCATGCAGTGTTAATGTTGAGCTGTTGCTTTAAAGGGCTGTTCGCATAGTGTTTCTTTTGGCGACAGTTGACAATAATTAGCTTCAAACAACATCTACTTATAAACAGCTGGGAATATTTTCACAAAAGTTAGCTGAAATTATCATCGGGTGTCACTCTTTCAAAGTTGTTGGAATTGTTATGGTGTACAGCATAAATTATTATGCCCCCCTTCGAAGAAGAGGGGGTATATTGCTTTGCTCATGTCGGTCGGTCGGTCGGTCGGTAGGTCGGTCGGTCCGTCCACCAGGTGGTTTCCGGATGATAACTCAAGAACGCTTGGGGCTAGGATCATGAGACTTCATAGGTACATTGATCATGACTCGCAGATGACCCCTATTGATTTTGAGGTCACTAGGTCAAGGTCACAGGTGAAGGTCACAGTTACTGGAAATAGGCATTATAAGATTTAGCATGGTTCAAACAAGGGAAACAACTACGGTTTATGCATGTTCTTTTTATTACAGATTTGCCTCCCTTTAAATCATTCAAAATCTCTTTTTACAGCAGAAATTCCAAATCTGACCTGTAAATGAGCCCCATATTTACTGCCAGTGCTAGGTTACCTTTTCCCATTTGATCATTCTTAAGTATTGGTATTGTAATGCTGCTACTGCTGCTGCTGCTGCTACTGCTACTGCTACTGCTACTACTACTACTACTACTACTACTACTACTACTACTACTACTACTACTACTCCTCCTCCTCCTCCTCCTCTTCCTCCTTCTCCTCCTCCTCCTCCTCCACCACCACCACCACCATCACAACCACCACCACCACCACCACCACAAAAAACGTATTCACACAATGGCTGCTACTACAACTTATAGCCCATATAGGGGGGCATGCATGTTTTACAAACAGCCCTTGTTACATTGGGTAGTGCTCTGTGAAGAGGGGTTTTAATGCATGTGCTAAAAGTTGAGTCCCAGATAAGCCTGTGCAGTCTGCATAGGCTGAACAGGGATGAAGCTTTTCGCTTAAACTGGATTTTCGTCAAGAACAGTCTTCATTTAAACAAAAAAAATCAATAAAAGCGGAAAGTGTCATCTCTGGTTAGCCTGTGCAAACTGCACAGGCTTATCTGGGGCGACACTTGATGCACATGCATTAAACCCCCTTTTCACAGAGCACGGCCCATATTAAATACTGTAGTTAAGTGATCAACCTTCGAAATTTGAAAAGTATGTCACTTACTGTTAAGTGTTGTTGCGAATTTTTAACAAGAGAACATTTCCAATGGTTTTGGTTTCGGTGTGGGCACTTTTGACTCAAAAGGGCTTTAATTAGAATTTCAAATTGAAGTGAATTACACTTATAACATGTGTTTCTGAAGTGATTTAGTAGCAGTGGATATTTATGCCCCCCTTCGAAGAAGAGGGGGTATATTGCTTTGCTCATGTCGGTCTGTCTGTTGGTCGGTCTGTCGGTCTGTCGGTCCGTCCACCAGGTGGTTGTCAGATGATAACTCAATAACGCTTGGGCTTAGGTATATGAAACTTCATAGGTACATTGATCATGACTCGCAGATGACCCCTATTGATTTTGAGGTCACTAGGTCAAAGGTCAAGGTCACGGTGACCCGAAATAGTAAAATGGTTTTTGAATGATAACTCAAGAACGCATACGCCTAGGATCATGAAACTTCATGGGTAGATTGATCATGACTCGCAGATGACCCCTATTGATTTTGAGGTCACAAGGTCAACGGTCAAGGTCACGGTGACCCGAAATAGTAAAATGTTTTCCGGATGATAACTCAAGAACGCATACGCCTAGGATCATGAAACTTCATGGGTAGATTGATTATGACTCGCAGATGACCCCTATTGATTTTGAGGTCACTAGGTCAAAGGTCAAGGTCACGGTGACCCGAAATAGTAAAATTGTTTTCGGATGATAACTGAAGAACGCATACGCCTAGGATCATGAAACTTCATAGGTAGATTGATCATGACTTGCAGATGACCCCTAATGATTTTGAGGTCACAAGGTCAAAGGTAAAGGTCATGGTGACCCGAAATAGTAAAATGATTTTCGAATGATAACTCAAGAACGCTTTTGCCTAGGATCATGACACTTCATAGGTACATTGATCGTGACTCGCAGATGACTCCTATTGATTTTCAGGTCACTTGGTCAAAGGTCAAGGTCACAGTGACAAAAAACGTATTCACACAATGGCTGCCACTACAACGGACAGCCCATATGGGGGGCATGCATGTTTTACAAACAGCCCTTGTTCTGAAATAATTTCAATATCTGATATTTTTTATTAGCTCATCTATTTTTTGAAAAAAAATTATGAGCTATTGTCATCACCTTGGCGTCGGCGTCCGGTTAAGTTTTGCGTTTAGGTCCACTTTTCTCAGAAAGTATCAATGCTATTGCATTCAAACTTGGTACACTTACTTACTATCATGAGGGGACTGGGCAGGCAAAGTTAGATAACTCTGGCGTGCATTTTGACTGAATTATGTGCCCCTTTTATACATAGAAAATTGAAAATTTTGGTTAAGTTTTGTGTTAAGGTCCATTTTATTCCTTAAGTATCAAAGCTATTTGTCATATAATGGGTTTTCTTTATGAACGAAATATTGACAAGTATATTAGTGGCGAGTATGCATGACGGTCAAAAGATTAAATATTTGGATCTGGTGTATGTTTAACAACAAAGGGGTTACGATGCTGTTGACACAAGCCTCAGGCTGTATTTTCACTATTGCTATCACAATGCTGATTAGCGTGTGCATACTTGAATAGTGAACTCTCCAGTCCTAGGTTGTAATTCAGCCAATCAGAAATAAACACGCATAGAACACTGACCAATGGGATTCATAACTGAGTTTCACGGGGCAGATGTTAGAGGGAAATAGTCGGTTAGCGTTTAGACTTGGAGGCGTACGGATCGAGAAAGATACGATCATGTAGCTATCAGACTGTATTTATATAACCGAAAATATTAAGTATGTTAGACTTTAAATTGGACTAGAAACTGATAAATGGTGTTGTTGAATATTTTATCCTACATTATGCAGTGAAATTAACATAAATAGAGAGGGACCGACTTGTCCCATGCGTGACGCGAGAAAATGGTAGTTAATGCAAATCTCGTCATATTCGATAGGCTACACGCCGGTAATTTAAGAGTAATGAACATTGTTAGTAACTATGTGTCGTCCTTGAACTATGAACGATTACGGGACACAGGACGTTAAATGGTGCTCGTGAACCAAAGATTCGAACAAAGAAATACTTCCACTTACGATAATGAAGCCATGAAAAACAACGCGAAGAAACTCCGTTTCGGCAACTTCTGTAACCAGTAGCAACGACCGTGAGCCGGGAACAACGACATCAGACCGCACATATTCTGCAACTTCCGGTGAGTGACTGTTTTATTTCCTAACGCTTGTATCAAAATGGCAAATCAAATAATCCCTGAATTATTTCAAAATTTGAATGAACAAATTAAAGATGTTAAAACGGCCGTAAGCACTCAGACTATTTCACAGGTTGTAAAATCATTTGTTGGAAATTCAAAAGAATTTAAAAATTGAATTAAAAATGTAGAAAAATATGGAACGCTTACCAATTTAGATGAGAATAAATTTAAATGTGTTGCTTACCAATCTAGTAAAGGGCTTGTTAGTGATTACATACAACGCTTTTTGACTGATGATCCGACAGGGACATGGACAGATTTAAAGGAACAGCTTAAATTAAGATTTGCGGAAATTCAAGACCCACAATACGCTTTCTCATTATAAAAAACGACTCAACAAAAGACCGACGAAAATGTTCAAATATACGCTGAGCGACTTTTATCTCTTGCGACTGATGCATACGAAAATATTGAAGGTAATTTAGACTATATAGAAAAACAATTAGTAGAAATTTTTATCGACGGATTATCGCAAGATTATTTGAGACTTAAATTAATGCGCGAAAATCATACAATCCTATCAAATGCTTTAAAAAGCGCGATACAAGAGCAAAGTGTCAGAGCTAGATTTGAGTTGCGATCACAAGTAAATAGACTTAATAACATTACGACCGATAATAATCAGACAGATATCGATTATATTAGGTCATCTATTGTTTGCACATATTGCAAGAAACACGGTCATTCTATTGAAATCTGTCGCCGTAGGCAACGCGAGATAAGTGCATATACGGTAGGGCGGAACGGTCATACGATAGATCAAAACGGTAACAGGCGCAAGAACGAATATGACATAAATTGGAAAGATAAAATTGATTGTTGGAATTGTGGTAAATTAGGACACTTTAGTAGAGAATGTACTCAAAGAAAAACGTACATTAATCGAAAAAACTAGGAAATTCTTACCAAAAAAGGGTCTATGGTAAGAATGAAAAAGTCGAGACATATAATATCGCTTTGTGTGGTAGTCCAAATTCTTGTGTTATTTCAACAGGTGGTTATCAATTTAGGAGCTTAATAGATAGTGGAGCTGAAGTTTCCTTGATAAACAAACGTACTTATGATATGTTAAAACAAAAACCCGCACTGATAATTAAAAAAGTAAATCTAAAGTCGGTAAACGGAAATTCATTATATGTCCACGGATGTGTAAAATTGAGATTTAAAATAGGGAGCATATATAAAGAGCACATGTTTTTTGTAGTAAGTAACGTTAATAGAAATGTTATTTTAGGAAGAGACTTTTTACAAGATAATGGTGTCCGTTTGTACTTTGATTTAGGATGTTTGAGGATTTATAACTGTTATGTACCTCTAGAAGAAGATGTACACCTTTCAACGATAGCGAGATTAACTAGACATACTGTGTTAAAACCACAAATTGCATACAGACTCTTTGCTCAAGCTAAAAGAAACTGCATACGTTCAAATACAAATTATGAATTTAATGGAATAAGCAAATCTTTTTTTGATAATGAACCTGGTTTAACAATTGTTAAATCAGTAGTCAAGACAACGCGTGATAGACAATTTCCCATTTTAATTGTAAACAATACGCACAAAACAATAAGGCTTAGACGACACTGTGCCATAGGGCGAATAAAATCGGTAAATGATAATGAAATATGCTCAGTACAAGAAGTTATCAAAAATAATCAGCCGAAATCAGGCTTATCTAAAGATGAAATCTTACCAGATTTACGTGTAGATGAAGATCAAAAAGGAAATATTCTACCGGTACTCTTAAAACACAGATCTCTCTTCGCAAGAAATAATAAACCGTATCGAACACCATTAAACAATAAGGTATTCATAGATAAAGCTATCGACGAAATGCTAGCCGCAAACATAATAAGTCCATCAAGAAGTCCGTGGAGCTTCCCTATTGTTTTAGTAGATAAAAAGAAAAAAACACATGACTCAAACAAAGAAAATAAAGACGAGAAAAGGTTTTGCGTTGATTTTAGACAATTAAACAAAATTACAAAACCAATTGCCTATCCATTACCATTAATAGATGATATATTGGCGTTATTAGGTAAAAGTAAATATTTCACCAGTTTAGATTTAATATCGGGGTATTGGCAAATACCAATAAAAGAAGAGGACAGAGAAAAAACGGCTTTTGCTTCGGGATTCAGGGGTCTATTTCAATTTAACGTTATGCCCTTCGGTGCCTCCGCTGCCGGTGCTATATTTCAGGAATTGGCTAATAAAGTACTCAGGTTGTGAAGGATTCGCCGTCGCATTTTAGATGATATTCTAATATTCTCACCTGACTTGCTATCTCACTTGCGGAGCACGTAAATGCAGTACTACAGAGTCTCAGTAAACATAACCTTAAGCTTAAGCTATCAAAATGTCAATTCTTACAAAAAGAGACTAGATATCTAGGCTTCATCATAGATCAAAACGGTATAAGGCCGGATCCGTTAAAAGTAGAAGCGATCCGACAATTCCCTGGGCCAAAGTGCGTGCGCGATGTACGATCTATCTTAGGTGCAGCGGGATTTTAAAGGAGATTTTGTCCATCATATTCAGAAGTAGTCGAGCCTCGCATTAATCTCACGAGAAAGAATGTCACATTTAAATGGTCAAAACAGTGTAAAGATAGTTTCATACAATTAAAAGATTCATTTACGCAAATCCCTTATCTTTCATACCCTGATCCGAAAAAAGGTTATATACTGTATACTGATGCATCTGATAAATGCGTCGGAGCCTGTTTGACTCAAAAATGCAACAATAACGAGACCGGGGATTATGTGGGCGAAAAGCCGATATTTTTCATATCGCACAGATTAAGCCCCACGCAATGCAAATATAGTACTATTGAAAAAGAATGTTACAGCATATTTTACAGTCTAAGTAAATTACACCATTATTTACACAATGCTGACTTTGTTATCAGGAGTGATCACAAGCCGCTTAAGTATTTATTGGAAAGTCCGATGCAAAACAAGAAAATACAATTATGGCCTTAAGTATAGCGGGTTACAACTGCAAAATTGAATATATACCGGGAAAAAAGAATATTATTGCCGACTTTCTAAGCCGACCTCCAAAAACGAAAATAAAGAATCATCAATGCGATCAAACAGAACTAGAATTAGATATTAACGATAAACATTTTACGATTAATTCGCAAATAAATAAACAAGAACAAACACGCGAAATTAATGTAATCGACTCCACAAACATTGACCACAAGCAAATAATTGATAATATAACCCCGCAGCCACTCCCAGGCGACGACACAGCGTCGAATGATAACATATCAGGGCTTAATATGCAAATAGAACAAGAAAAAGACCCTCATATATCTGAAATTAAAGCGAGATTAAGATTAGGGAAACAGAACAAGAATGAAGATGATAAATATATTACGGTCGATGCAATATTGTACTACATATCAAACGTTGATGAGGAACCTACTCTCAGGCTTTTTGTACCTAAACACCTGACTGATTCAGTTGTAAAGCAATATCATGATGAAAACGGGCATCCTGGGTCTCAAAGGCTTTTTCAGACACTAAAAGAGAAATATTACTGGCCTAAAATGTTCAAAGAATTAAATGATTATGTATCAAAGTGCATTATATTTCAAAGTAGAAATTTAAAAGCAATTAAAGCTCCCATATCGTCGGATACCTCAATACCGCCGTTTCCGTTTTCAGTTGTTTCCATAGATATATGCGGGCCATATTCGAAAACTCTTTCCGGAAATAGATATATAATATGTTTTGTAGATCAATACTCAGGATACATAGAAGGATTTCCATCGCCAGATAAATCTTCTGATAGCGTAATACACCTGTAAATGAACGAGATTTATTGTCGTCATAGTTGTCCTATAAGAATTATAACTGATAACGGAAAAGAATTCACTAGCACAGCTTTCACTGAAACATTAAAATCAATGAACATTGACCACGTAAAGACGACAATATATCATCCCGCAGCTAATGACATGAACGAACGTTCACATGGTACTATGAACAATATACTATCAAAACGGGTTCAAGAAAATGTACAACAATGGGACGTACATTTAAACATGTCTTTAGCAGCAATGGGATTTAGTACATCCGAGACTTCGAAGCACACACCGTTCTTCTTACTTTTTAATAGAGACCCTATTCTTCCAATAGACAACTTGTTAAAGCCTTGACGTAAATATCACGGTGAAGATTATCATAAAATAATATTAGAAGAACAACACAAATCATTTAAAAAGGTATGTGCCCAAATTCAAAAATCGAAACGTAGACAAGCTGATTATGCGAATAAAAATACGAAAGATATTAAATTCGAAATCAATGACCCCGTTTATTTGAAAAACTTTCAACGTACAAATAAATTAGACAGTAAATGGAGTCCATATTATCGTATAATCGAACAAAAGTCGCCGTTAACATACGTAATAAAGAATCAGTTAGACAACTCAACTATTAAAGTTCACGCTGATCAAATAAGGCACGCAAATATCGATGAATGGCCAGCGATAGATAAACCACTAGCGCGCCCGATTAGAAAAGCGAATTTAGCCTTTGCATACGACACATTATCTTCTGATAACGATTCAAATACGTCAGTACATGGGTTACCTGCTATTACTCAACAGACCCGGCAGATTAGAGATAATACGGATGAGGAAGATAATGTTCCGCTTGCTGAATTGCAAAAACATTTGAGAAACAAACAATTCGCGGATATACAGTCAAGCTCCAGTGAATCGGATACGATGCATTACGATAACAGTCATTCACTAAACCCACCTGTACATAGGTTTGAAAATGATTCTTCGGATGATCAGATGCAAATTGACACGGTAGCGTTAAAAAAACGAAAATTGACCAAAAAGACTTCACGTTCAAATAACGCCATGAAGAAAGCAATTTTCACGTGCCTTTAGACAATGGCTGAACACATGTGAATGAACTACAAAATAAAGCGAGATAGATGTCGAGACTTAAAGACCCCAAAATTTTATAGAGAAATATGTTGTGAATCTATATGTATTAAATATGTAAAAAGAGGATTATAGAGGACAGTATCGTCCGATTTTGATGATGTATCGTCATTAGCATTGATTTCCGGGTTTAGAATAAATTGAAAATGTCATACTTTAGTATACGGGTGAAATTTAAGATTTATTTCAAGTATGAACACGAATACATTTACACCCAGGGTGGGATAAATAAATTGAAAAGTTCAATACCATACGTTAAGATTAGGAAATTGAAGGATTATATAACTGACAGACATTTGATTAACGGAACAGGTCAACCTATTGACATATAGGATTGTTATTACCACATTTATCGTCGTAACGGTACATATGAAAGCGGTCAACAGAAAATCTTATTTGTACAGGCCATATAAAGTTTTATGTCACACCGAATAATGAAGTTTGAATAATTTATTATGCCAATATGGTTTCATTTCCCCAATGTAATTCAATTATCGGGAACATCTGTTGATATGGTCTTAGCTCTATATAAACAATTAAGCTCGTAGGTCAACGTTACTTCAAACTAACGAAATTTAAATAATTGATTATATAAGTGTGATTCCAATTTCCCAAGATCATCGCAGTGTTAAGTTTCATATTAACAATGAGGTTTGTCCATACATAACATCTGGTTATATGATCAAGTATGCTTAATGAAATGAGGTTTCCTGTTCCCAAAGTGATAATTGTGTATATATCTCAATCGGGTACAAACATGACAAAAAGACCACACCTTTCGCAAAGGACGGTAAATACCCATATCGTATATCGACCTAATCCTATTGAACGACGCTTTTGTAGACCATCTTATGATAAAGCACTTGACAACGACATTAACTTACACTAGCTTATGCCCTACAGCGCTCAAGTAAACACCATTTTAGGCATAAATAACATTTTAATACAGTTTGTAAATAACCTTAAAAGCAGCGCACTGTATCTTTTATTAGTATAATATAAAAGATACAACTATATTGCTATGATTCATAAAAATTTTGATACTGATCAAATATATAGTTCGGTTTCTTTGTTTCTTTATCAGAATGACTAAATTAAGACAAGGGATTTTGTTTGTAAATTTTTGTTCTCAAAGTAAATAAAACACAATAAAGCACAATGCATTTTATTGAATAGACAAATGCGTATAGTTTAAATAAAACATAATAAATTTGCGTCATGAGAATCGCGTTTCTTTAGCACATTAATTTTATTTGGGTATATCTTATCATAGGTATGATAAGTAATCTGAGTGTTAATAAAACAAATTCCATTTACTATAAATATGTGAATAGAAGGCCCGTTTATCATTTCATGTAATTAACCCTATAAGATTTGCCAATGCGATACAAGTTAAGGAGAAAAACAGCGCTCCTGACATCGTTGGCGTGGTTTGCCTGCAGCAACATGCGTTCATAACGCATTTGAGATCGTGATAAGGTCTTAACGCCCCGACAAAGAAGAAGAATATGTCATCGACATACAGATATCTTCGACGACGATGTATCCGTCGAGATAAGATGACGTAACAGACGACTTCAATTAGGATCCAACATTGTCGACATTGATCCAAATTGTGAACCAGCATCAGTACCATACAACGAGTGGACTGTTAATGGACATTTCACGCGTCGTCGAAAATGATTTGTAAAGATACGTTGATATGAATGGACTTGATGATGAAAAATCGCGCGTACTTTGTACATATATTAGGTGAAAATTTTATCGTCTATGAACTTATATATATGTGTGTACCTTAATTACGTGTACATAAACAATTATTATAATACTACAGTCATGAACGCAGTCATTCTTCAGAACTCTATATAATAAACGTTTGAAGTATTCTAAATCGTGCGACAACCGAGGACCAACAGCTTCTCCGACTGACAATCATCGTCTTCATTCGGAAGCCGCCGTCTTCAATCGATTTCATGTTACCATCTACAACCAGATGTCACATACTCTCCAACCGGACGTCTCATCTCTTCACATAGACGCCACATTCGCCTCCAGCAAAGATGTCAAAAATGGACACTATTCGTATTGGATTTTCCAAATCAGTGAAGCACTCCACTTCATTGTGATTGACATTGACTATTTAAATATTCCAACATTTTATTATTCCAGCAGAAACATTCGTTATAAATGTCATTACTAATTTGCAGATTTTCATCATATATATGTTTAAGTAACTAACGTTTTCATGTTTGCGTGTTTGATTTTTTCATCGTATGTGTTAATATGTTTTCGTTTACTTCCATACTTACATTCTTAAAGATTTTTCTGTATCCTAAAATACATAAAAATCAAATTGAGAGGATAAGTTGTGTCAAATAATGGGTTTTCTTTATGTACGAAATATTGACAAGTATATCAGTGGCGAGTATGCATGACGGTCAAAAGATTAAATATTTGGCTCTGGTGTATGTTTAACAACAAAGGGGTTACGATGCTGTTGACACAAGCCTCAGGCTGTATTTGCACTATTTATTGCTATCACAATGCTGATTAGCGTGTGCATACTTGAATAGTGAACTCTCCAGTCCTAGGTTGTAATTCAGCCAATCAGAAATAAACACGCATAGAACACTGACCAATGGGATTCATAACTGAGTTTCACGGGGCAGATGTTAGAGGGAAATAGTCGGTTAGCGTTTAGACTTGGAGGCGTACGGATCGAGAAAGATACGATCATGTAGCTATCAGACTGTATTTGTATAACCGAAAATATTAAGTATGTTAGACATTAAATTGGACTAGAAACTGAAATATGGTGTTGTTGAATATTTTATCCTACATTATGCAGAGAAATTAACATAAATAGAGAGGGACCGACTTGTCCCATGCGTGACGCGAGAAAATGGTAATTAATGCAAATCTCGTCATATTCGATAGGCTACACGCCGGTAATTTAAGAGTAATGAACATTGTTAGTAACTATGTGTCGTCCTTGAACTATGAACGATTACGGGACATATTGCTTTCATACTTGCAACACTTACTAACTATCATAAGGGGACAGTGCAGCCAAAGTTATGTAACTCTGACTTGCATTTTGACAGAATTATGTGCCCTTTTTATACTTAGAAATTTGAAAATTTGGTTAAGTTTTGTGTTTAGGTCCACTTTATTCCTACAGTATCAAAGATATTGCTTTCATACTTGGAACACTCGCAAACTATCATAAGGGTACAGTAAAAGGACAAGTTGCATAACTCTGGTTGTCATTTTTACGGAATTATGGCCCTTTTTTGACTTAGTAACTTTGAATATATGGTTAAATTTTGTGTTTCGATCCACTTTACTTCTAATGTATTAAGGCTATTGCTTACAAACTTCAAATACTTTTATGCTTTCATGAGGTTACTGTACCTGGCAAGTTGAATTTTACCTTGACCTTTGAATGACCTTGACTCTCAATGTCAAATTATTAAATTTTGCTAAAATTGCCATAACTTCTTTATTTATGATTAGATTTGATTGATACTTTAACAAAACTACTCTTACATGACATACCACAATAGACTTCACCCAAACCATCCCCCGTGCCATCCCCATCCCCTCCCCCCCCCCGAATTCCCCCCTATTTTTTTTTTTAAAGATCCTCTCACAAATGACAACCACACCCTCACACTTTACCCCCCACCCCCAAATTATTTTTTTTGAAACGGTTAAAAAACACAAATATTTATTTTTATTATTATGCCCCCCTTCGAAGAAGAGGGGGTATATTGCTTTGCTCATGTCGGTCGGTCGGTCTGTCGGTCCGTCCACCAGGTGGTTGTCAGACGATAACTCAAGAACGCTTGGGCCTAGGATCATGAAACTTCATCGGTACATTGATCATGACTCGCAGATGACCCCTATTGATTTTGAGGTCACTAGGTCAAAGGTCAAGGTCACGGTGACCTGAAATAGTAAAATGGTTTTTGAATGATAACTCAAGAACGCATACGCCTAGGATAATGAAACTTATAAAAAGCACAATATATAGAAGTAGAATTTTACATTTCTCTTATGACAAGTATACTTCCTTTCTCACATATGTTCATAAACACACACAATTACATGCACACACACATCACGCACAATTGTTCTAGAGTTTTTTCTCATAAATTTTAACGTTCAACAACTGTTCCTTATTAATTCTAGAACACTTTCAGTATGATAACAGAAGTTCAGTTCTAGTTGATGTGTTCCAGTACAATTCTAGAAAAGTTCCGAAGGTTAACTTCAAATATTTAAGTCAACCATTATTCAAGTACTGAGAATAGTTAATAATAATATATAACAAATTAACAACTGTTGTAAATGTGTTATTTATTATACTATGCTCAATACTGTTGAACACGGACTTCAATTATCCAAGTTTCAAATTCCTAAATTTAAAAAAAAAAAACACAAATAAATTAAGACAAAAACAAACACAAAATACAATTCACAAAATAAATAACTTTTTTTCACAAGAAGTAACCAAATTAAAACATGTCACCAGCCACAGACTGCCAGGCTTAACACCGAGGCTAGTTTAAAAAAATGTTTGTCCAAGTCTTCCACTGCCATTTTCCTTTTCTTCTGAGAATATTGAACACCAGTCACTGCCTCTGGGTCCTTTTTGGTATGAGGTACATTGTATACTGCTCACATGTGCTCTACAGAATAAAAAATCAAAAAAATGTCTAAAGTAAAGAGTTATTTACATTCAAACTATAACAATAGATTGCCAAGCAATATGGTCCCCTACCTGTTAAACTTCACTATTTTAAGTTTGTTAAATATATTTGTTGCAATAGCAACCAGAATTATAAACAAAATGAAATGACGTGCAAAATGTCTTTATTGTCATCTGTTTATGTTTCAAGTATCATGAAAAATTACTTAGAACTTTTAAAGTTATCCCAGGATCCAGAAAAGTGTAATTGACTTAGACCAATATATTGAATTCCAAAAAGACAAAATACTTTCAGGTGGTTAACATTAAATAACTTATCTAGCCCAGGGCATGACAATATTTACCATGAATTTGTGGCCCTGTAAGTCCTCTAGGTAAATGCGCCTAAAGAGCCGTTTTGCTGTTGGATTATTTCCTTGCCAAACTCTGCAGTATCTTCCATCAACTGGTCAATGGTTATTAAAGCACATAATGAAAATGTATAGGGAACGTAATTCATGTATTATTTTAAATATTAAGTAGTTAAATTGTCTTTAGAAAGAGAACTCAAAACGAAGTGAATACATCGCAAAGCACTAAGCATAACTTAATTTGTTGGTATGATTAGTACAAATTTATTATTGCTATAATTAGAATGATGTGTAATTCTATTGGTATGAAAATGCACACTCAGATACCTAATAACCAATTCCATTGGTTTAATTTTTTATTTACAAGCAAATACGTTGAATTGATATCCCCGCCAATATATGCTTCTGGACAGTATTATATTTGATACTCAAACAAGCATTTTTTAAAGATACAAAGGGCCATAACCCCGTTTTTAACAGATGGTGTACAATGCCATTTGGCGTGCATCATCCTCTTATCAATATATATACTCGAACCAGGTTTCAATGAAATCCGCCAAAGCACTTCCAGGATATGGCCTTGGACACACAAAAAATCATTTTTTCAAGATACAAAGGGCCATAACTCTGTTATTAACTAATGGTGTACAATGCTATTTGGCATGCATCATCCCCTTATCCATATACATACGCATACCAAGTTTCAGTGAAATCTGCCAAAGCACTTCCAAGATATGGCTACGGACGGATGGAAAGACGAACAGACGGAAGGATGGAAGGACGGACGGACAACGCCAAAACAATATCCCTCCGCCTATGGCGGGGGATAATAATAAACATTAACACCATTAATGAGCATTGAGTGTTCAACATGCACAGTACAAAACTCCCTTAGCCTCAGTTCCATAACCTTGCATGATTCAATTTCGATACTACATTCAACGTTATTAATTTCTCCACATAGGTCTTATAACTTCCTTTTTCAACCTGCAAACTCCACTTAGTGAAAATTTGGGTGACAGCTGCTTTTAAACTAATATTTGCCATACTAAAACCTCAAATATCACATAAAAAGGTCTACAATAATTTCATAAGAAGATTAAATTTAAAGGAATATTTAGAAATAATAAAAATCACAAACCTTCAGTTGTTGTTCTATTCCTAGACAGACTGCTCAAACACTGTATGCATCACTCTTTAACAATATTTCATGTCACTTTCAAATGATATAAATACATAAGTATTTTACGAAAGTGTTTTTTATGGAAAAACTAATGAACTCTTCTGTTTGTTAAATTTCTTTAACATTATTTTAACAAGTTAAACCAGTACATTGTCCACCATGTTTCACGTTTCAATCTAACAGGTAAACTTTCTGTATTTGAATTCAGCCAATTAGAAAAGGCTGTTATATCTTATAACCAATAGATTTGCAGCAAACATACCCAACATCTGATGCACAGCACATGCTGGGCTTATCAGATAGATTGTTATTTGACAAACAGGACTGGCTGAGTTTGATATTGAGAAATAACAGTGTGTATACCGCTTGGACAGGGTTAAGGAATTTTAACTTGTAGAAATTGCTTTGAAAGTAACTACTACTCCTACTTCTGCAGAACTACTACTTTAATTACTACAGCATCAGCAACACCACCACCAACAACAACAGCAACAATAACAGCAGCAACAATAACAGCAGCAACAACAACAGCAGCAAGAGCAGCAGCAACAACTGCTACTACTGCAACAACTGCTACTACTGCTACTTCTATTGCTACAGCAACTGTTAATGCTACTACTTCTACTACTACTACTACCGACACCACCTCTACTGATATAAAAAAACACAACTGCTACTGCTACTACATCAATTACTACAACAACAACAACAACTACTACTACTAATACAGCTACTACATCTACAACTACTACTACTACTGCTACTGCTGCTGTCGCTACTATGAAGTCTATTTGGCTAGTTGTAATTGTAATGTGTTCTATATGTGTTCTTATTCCCCATTAGAACTTTTGTAGAACTTACTGGTTCTTAAAGCATTCTAGATGTGTTCTAGAACTACATTTGAAAACATTTTTAGAAATTTCTTGACCATATTTTGTCCTTGAAATGTTCTAAAAAGGTTCTTGAAATTATTGGAACAGTTTCAGTCCTAAGCCATTTTCCACAAATGTTCTGGATTTATTCTAAAAAAAACTGTTTTGGAACAATTCCAGAACATACGTTTTAGAACACATATATGGAACAGTTCCAGAACTGTTCCAATTAATAGAACAAATTTATAATTATCTTTATTGCATTTTCTTTTAAATACAAAATACATGATGCAAATAAATGCATACATGCATTAAACTACAAATACATTTCAGACAAGCAGCGAAAATTTTCTAAGTTATTTTCCATTGATTTCCATCCAAGAAAATGTATAAGTTATTTCCAATAACGATTTCCGTTGAAAAAAATGGCAAAAAAGTCCAACTTTCCATGGTGTTTTCCATACATTCCGTGGAAATGCATGGAATTTTAGTCGAGATTCCGTGGAATTCCATAACAGCTTCAGATGGAAAATTGGCAAGTGGATGTAATTCCATCAAATTCCATGGATTTCCATCGATTTCCGTAGAATTCCATAATATTTTCTATGGAATTCCATAGAAAAGTGCTAATGACTATGGCAGATCTACAGACGGGATTTCTGAAATCTTCTGTGCCCCGGCCAGGAAATTACCGGGGACCTCTGGAATGGTAGACCAGAGTATTATCACTCGACCACCGCACCACCCAAGGGTTAGGATATTTCATATCAATGACTAATGTTTTGAAAGAAAAGTTTTAATAACCTATTTGATAATTAATTGCAAGAACTATCAATATATGAGTTATTTCACATTTCATATCAATGACTGTTACAAAAATGCCTCATTGATATTTAATATGAATAAACTCACTATGATAATTCTTGCAATTAATTCTCAAAAATGTTATTAATACTTTTCTTTCAAAACATAATCATCAATATGAAATGTGAACTTAGTCGCATTGATAGTTCTCGCAATTAATTATCAAATAGGTTATTAAAACTTTTCTTTCAAAATATTAGTCATGGATATGAAAATGTGTACTAACTCACATGGATAATTCTTGCAATTAATTATCAAATAGGTTATTTAAACTTTTTTTTTCAAAACATTAGTCATTGATTACAGCAAAATATACTATTGTAAACATGTAGGGAATTATACAAAATAATGAAAACGACCAAAACTTACACCATAATAGGCCAAGACAACACGATAAACGAAATACAACAGTGCAAATTGTCGAGTATTCGCCATGCGAAGTAATGAAACGAGAACGAGGCTCAACCGCGCAAAGCAGTGTAGCGGCAAGTAACTAACGGAAAGTAAAGAGGCCAAAACCAAACATCACACTCCCCGTCTGATATCTAAGGAGATATCACAAAGCGATAACAAATAATATAATAAGTAATAAGTGATAATAAGTCCCAACTAATTACAATAGCATACAAGTCTTGCAAAAATTTAACTGAAACGTTTAAGAAGCGGACTGAAGAGAACACAAATCTTAGTACACTGTAACAGGCACAAAAATTATGTTAACAAACTAAACACACTAGAGGCCATAGTTTTGGTCCACTAATGATGATACTTGACCATGATGTTTTTCTTGATTATATCTAGGCAAAGTTTGAGATTGGGTCATGTGTGGTCAAAATCTTGGTCACAAGGTCCAAATCTTACAAAACTTTGTAAACACATGTAGAATTAGCAATACTTGCAAATGTTTGCATTGCAAAAAAAAACATGCAAATGGACAGTACTCAATCAGAATTTATCATATGATCACACTGCAAAAGTAAACAGAAGAGAACCAATGCTCTAGAGTACTGAATTTTCAACTAAGCAATGAACAAGGCCTTGAAAAAAAGGTGAGCGAACTAGGGCCATTTTGGCCCTCTTGTCCAACATCACTTTTGCTATGACCTCGACCTGCCTGCTTTTAACTTAAATTATCTTATGGGCTGAATCATGGTTTTGTCCAATTTTCTTGACACCCTGGAATTTGACTTTTTTGTCCAATTTTCTTTACACCCTGGAATTTTACTGTTTTGTCCAACGTTCTTGACACCCTGGAATTTTACTGTTTTGTTCAATGTTCTTGACACCCTGGAATTTAACTGTTTTGTCCAGCCCCGTCTCTTTCTGGAAGATCATGATAACATATTAGTTTCTTATGACCTTTCAAAATTCAACCATATTACCCAATCCTAATTGTGCATTAAATTATTTTTTTCTAAGATTAATTGAATACTTTTATTTCAAAAACTTTAATAAATAATTGAGCTCTTTGGCTTGCAATAACACTACATACAACAAAAGGTACTGCAATATATTTGTCTTATGACCATCTTAAGTCCAACCAAATGACCCAGGCTGGCGATGACCTTGACATTTGACCTTGACTATTTGGACTTTAAATAATTCAAATGGTCACTCAAGCACTTAAAAGAGGCATTTTTTTTGTTGACACACCATTTTTTGTATAGACTTTTCACAGAATGTGCTAACATTTTTGGTGAGAAAAACAACAACAACAACACCGACAGCTAGCACTAATCACACTGACCAATTTAAAATTCTTTTAAAATCTGTATACGTGTACCTTTTAAAGTTAATAAATTGTGATTACTGAAATAAACTATCATTGGTACTTTAAGGGTCAGTGTTTTTAGCTTTTTGTATCTCTATAAAATGCTGTACAATGTGGAAAGTCTTTTGGTTACTGTTAACGAAAGTGTAATTTTAAATACCTGGGTATTTACGGTTTAGTTTAATTGTAGTTTTTTATGTTTTACTTCTTCAGGAAATGGTTGAAGGAATGCTCAACAAGTGCAAGATAGCCATTGGGAAGAAACCAATGTTGTAAGTTGTACCTTATTGTGTTTCACCGAAAATAGAAGTCATTTTAGAACATAATAGTTGCGTTCTGGGAAAACATGGCTTAATCCATGTGCGTTAAGTGTCGTCCCAAATTTTCACAGTCTGCACAGGCTAATAAGGGGTAACGGTTCCCGCCTAGACATTATTTTCATTTATATGAGACAATGTTCAAACAAAACAATCCATACACACATAAAGTGTCGTCTCTGATTATCTTTTTGTATTATATTTCTTATACATTTGTTCACCATTGTATGACATGCACTGGTCTTGACTTTTGCGCAGCACTTACATTTCTTTTGGATAACTTGTTTGTTGAATTTAATGGTAAAATATTTAAACAAATTATTGGCGTTCCTATGGGTACTAATTGTGCGCCACTTATAGCTGACCTTTTTTATATTGTTATGAAAGCGAATTTATGTTAAAATTATCTAAAACTAAGCAAGTAGATTTGATTTATTGTTTTAACCTTACTAGTAGGTACATTGATGACATACTTAATTTAGGTAATCCATTATTTGAACAATATATTCACAAAATCTACCCAAAAGAACTAGTCTTAAATAGATCGTGTATATCCAATACAGACGCTGCGTATTTAGACTTACATTTAACTATTAATAATAATTTGATCAAAACTAGTTTATACGACAAACGGGACGATTTTAACTTTGAAATTGTGAATTTTCCGTTTCTAGATGGCAACATCCCTAAAGGACCTTCCTATGGTATTTACATTTCGCAGTTGGTACGTTATGCCAGAGCATGTTCGTGTATTAAAGATTTTAATGATCGTAATCTAATATTAACTAACAAATTGCTAAAACAAGGCTTATTGTATCATAACCTAAGAAATAAATTTGCTAGATTTTACTCTAAGTATGGTGATTTAATTTCAAAATATAATGTTTCTTTAAAATGGCATTTAAATAATGGAATCTCCCATCCATCATTTTACGGAGATGTTTTGAAGCGTGTCCGCAAATTAAAATATGTTAAACCAAATGTTCATAATAAACTTTTCAATTTAATTAACTTGTTTGTATCAAAAGGATACGATGCTTATGTACTTAAAAACACGTGTTTGATGGTTTTCGATTCACTATATCTTTCTTCCCTTACAATTTCGAATCATTAGTGATATTATAGGCATTTTTCACTGTTGAATAAAATTGTGTCATTGTGTCGTATGAACAAATCTGCATGAATACTACATTATAGGCATTTTTCACTGTTGAATAAAATTGTGTCATTGTGTCGTATGAACAATCTGCATGTAAACTACATTTGGACTCAAATCGTACATCAACTCATTTCTGTCTTCAGTTGTCAAAACTCCTATATACTGTTTGATTCCAATAATGTCGCTTTAATGGAATTACCATTTTAATTCATTTGCTTCTTAATATTAAATCACTTAAACTTGTTTTATTAGTAGCACAGCCATATTAATATTTTTATTCAGTACTGCCCTTGGAATTTGTTCACGTCATTATGTCATTATGGATTTTTGTGACGTCATACGACCGACTTTCCCAGTTGTAATCTACATACATAGGTCATTGGGTTTATAACGTTCCATTTTATTTATATTTTCTCTCTGATAGGCGTTTCTTGTTTGATTTAATTATTTTTAATTTGTTTAGCAGTCACATAAACAACCAAGCTATGTAATGTGGAATTTTTACACCCATTATTGCTGCTTCTTCCTGTATTTGCGCGATGATTATCTGAGATATTAACTCTATGATTCTATATTCTCAAATCTTTTCTATAAAGAAGGAATGTAGTTGACAATTGTTAATAGTTTTATTTGATCGTTCGTCAAAAAGTTGTAATTCTGTTACTCTTGTATCTTCAATGCAATTGAGTAATTAAATAGTAATTAAATTGAATGCGTTTTAATTCCCTTTTATTATTGTTTAATTTGAGTTACAATGCTATGACGTTAAATTTTATTTACACTTAAATGTATTATGAATATTGCTGGGCCAAGTGTGAGGTTGAGCGCTCTATAACCAGGTTTAAACCCCCAATGCTTTGCATTGACCGTTCCAAGGCGGTGACCCCAGCTTTATTCATATATGTGTTTATGTTGGTTTGTATTGTGCTGTTTTGTACTGTTTGGGCAATCGGTCACTTGCCTTAAATAAATGACCATCTAATTGTTTTTAATGAAAATTCAATACTGCTCCAGCAGCTGGAGTTTCACTTCTTTATATGCAATTGAATAGAAATTGCAAAAATTGTAGTTTTTTTCATTCTAAATGAAAATGTAATGCAAATATTTATTGTTTTGTATGGGCCGGTATTCTGAAATCTTTTTAGGTGCAACTTTTTCATGTTAGGAGCTCGGAAGTGTGGATTAAAAGGAAACCTTGTAAGCACATTATAATTGCCATTAATATCAAATTCATCATTTTTTTGCTTTTGTCTCTATGATACTAAGTTATAATTCGAAACATTTTTTTTTGTTTTAATTCTGGTCACTAGTTTACTGCCATATCAATTTGTTTCACATTGCTAATGTCATAAACACAGGTTAGCTGCCAAGGCCCATAGGTCCGTCTTGTTATGTATTTTAGCTGCGCTCTTGAAAAACAAAGCTTAATGCATATACGTAAGATGCAAACCCTGATTAGCCTGTGTGTACTGCACTGGCTAATCTGGGACAACACTTTAAGCGCATGCATTAAGTTCGTTTTTCCCAGAGTAAGACTCATTAAGTTTTTAATTAAGGGACGATTAAAGGGGACTTTAGGTTGTTTTCCGGCGTAGCTGTTTAACGTCACTTTTGACCTTACATGACCTTTGTAAGTGTCCATTAAAATTCCAATAAAATTTACCGCGTCTAGACACAAATGAATACACTTCATTTATTCCATTGGCTGATTTGAGCATACCACCAGAACATTGGACCGCCTCTTTGTACAATGTTTTACTGCGTGTTCAGAATGAAACAATTTTATCTCTAATGAAAAGGCTTGCTAGATAGAACAGTTTTACACTCAACTCTTGACATCAATACAGTTTGTGCGTGCACCTTTTATTTTCAGAGGATTGCAAGCGCTAGAGCTTTGTACTATGTTCTCATATTTAGTAATTACTTCCATATTCCTGTCTGTGTACTAGTATATTTAAGTTCATAAAAGTATCTTTTTCCCAATCCTGATATTCCTTTTGACCAAACCATTTTAAATTGTTTTCGAAATTTAATATTAAACATGTAAAAGTTTGAAGTTGTAAACAAGCCGTCGTTCCAGCAGTGGAAACGTGGCCTGACTTAAATGCATTGCATTCAAACCCACAAGGTATCGGGGTCAGTTGGCGCCATTAAAATATTCGTTATATAATATAGACGCTATCGCGTTAACTAGGTGAACTGGAATTTTCTTTAGACCAGAACTATGTTTAATGAAGATATTAAGCGATATAATTGTGGTATGTCAATAATAGATTATTAATGTGTTTTCAACAATACAGTGATAAATATTATTTTTGATTAATTTAACAAGAATTATTCCACCATATTGATTAATGTATTAAGCATGAGCGCGATGATTTTCGATACTGTTAATAATTGAATCAAATAGCAATGCCCGACAAACAACTAAATCAGGTTTGTTCGAAGAACGCGCATAAAATATTAAAAATATGTACGTTTACTTCGCATGTGGCCAGTTGACTCGTATGTTTTAATTTCACTTCCATTCTTCTTTTGGTTTTCTGTTTTGTATCTATAGGTTTATGACCAGCAATATGTAATAATGTAAAATAAGCCGCGAAAACTTCGCGTAACATCCCGTACTGCGTTTGATGCAGCTAAGAACAGCATAGAAAAAGACATTCGCTATCTTTGATCTCATTCATTTAACTATTGACCTTTCACCAACCCCAACCACAATCAACGCCGTATATCTTTTTTAAAAGATAATTCTTGTTTACTATATCTTCAATAATAGATCTGCAAATTAATACTTCGGTCAAAAAAACTAGGTGTTATTCGGCCTCCTGTATCTCAATTCCATTGATCAGCTTTCTGGGAAAACTGAGCGCAAAGCATGTGCGTAAAGTCTCATATCAGATAAGCCTGTGCAGTCAGCACACGCATATCAGGGACAACACTTTCAACTTCACTCGATTTTCTTTGCATACAATAATATATATAAAATCGTATAAAAACTTGACAGGGGCACAAGTTCCTTATGTTTTTTTTCCACATCCTTTCAGCAAACGATGGGCGTACAATTATGCGAAACTGGACGGCACAAACATAGTGTTCTATAAGGACAAGAAGGCATCCGTTCCAACGAAAAAAGACTTGCACGGGAAGATAGAGCAGGTGGTCTGGCTCGGGAATTGTTTCGTGACGAAAGACTCGTCCGACAAAACTAGCAAGAAAAACACCATAGTGGTAGGTGATCAATGTTGTTGTTTTTATGCCCCCTTTCGAAGAAGAGGGGGTATATTGTTTTGCACATGTCGGTCCGTCGGTCGGTCGGTCCGTCCACCAGATGGTTTCCGGATGATAACTCAAGAACGCTTAGGCCTATGATCATGAAACTTCAGAGGTACATTGATCATGACTGTCAGATGACCCCTATTGATTTTCAGGTCACTAGGTCAAAGGTCAAGGTCACAGTGACTCTAAATAGTAAAATGGTTTCCGGGTGATAACTCAAGAATGCTTAAGCCTAGGATCATGAAACTTCATAGGTACATTGATCATGATTGGCAGATGACCCCTATTGATTTTCAGGTCACTAGGTCAAAGGTCAAGGTCACAGTGACTCGAAACAGTAAGTTGGTTTCCGGATATAACTCAAGAATGGTTAATCCTAGGATGATAAAACTTCATAGGAATATTGATCATGACTGGCAAATGACCCCTATTGATTTTCAGGTCACTAGGTCAAAGGTCAAGGTCACAGTGACAAAAAACATATTCACACACTGGCTGCCACTACAACTGACAGCCCATATGGGGGGCATGCATGTTTTTTTACAAACAGCCCTTGTTTAAACCAATTTGGGAATGGGGGCAGGGCCCTTTCGATTGGGACAAAGTGTGTCGTTTTGACTGAAATTGGGAAAAAATTCTTACAAAAAATTACAAAATGAGCATAGAAGTGCTTTCAATACTATATTTACAATTCTCTAACTATCATTATTGGATAGGGAGATGATTTGCAAATTGACATTTATTTTAATATCATAAAATTTATATTTAAAATATGTTTCTTGCTATATAATAGCTACTACCTCCGAAGGTGAGTTAATTATCCGGAATTTTCTGGAGCCGACGACTACATGACCGCGATTTAGACTAACCCGGACATAAAGTCACGTGGTAAGCTAAACCGGTGTCACCCATAATCATTCTTCTTCTGGGTAAGCGTGAATAAACAACGTCATTTTGGTTTCTCTGAAAATCGATTTGTTCGCTGTGTACACTCCGGGTTTTTGTTCAGAGAAGTTTTATTATTTGTCTAACAAATTAGCATCCATGTTATTTTCTTTGTATTGTTTATTTATTTATTTTTATACCCCAAACACCTGGTTCTTGTGGTAATGTGAGGGCAGATTGGGATTCTCACCCTTCTTGCCTCTCATGTACTGGCTGCACACAGGATCGCAGACGCACATTATGCGAAGAATGGTCAGATGGAACATAGCGTAAGGCTAGGAACTGTAGGACGTTCCAGAACCGCAAGCGTGGAGATAGATCTTGTTCCTGTGGCTCTTTTGCATCGGGTCGGAGTAGGGAAAGTAAGGCTTACCATGACTTTCTTTTCCCCACCCGTCCTCGACCACGTGGCTCCGGCCACCGGTCAGTCTTTGCCCGGTCTGGTCACCGGTCAGCTAACAACCAGTCCGGGCACCGGTCATTGACTGGCCTGATAACTGGTCATTCCAAGACCGATTTGGGCAACCGGTCATTCCAAAATCCACCCGGTTATCGGTCATTCGAAGGCTTTCAAGCGTCCAGCTTCTAAGCCCCCGGCAGCCCCGCCGGCCAAGAATGCTAAGAAAAACAGCTTTGTCCCCAAAAGGCGTTCTTCTATTCCGCATCCGGCCCCTAACACGCCGTCTTCATTTAACACGTCGTCTTCCTTTCAGAAGTCGTCTGGTAAGGATTCTTGAAAAAAGGGCAAACCCAAGCCGGATCAGAAGACTTTCAAATCTTCAACCGGCAAGGGCGGACCTTCCCAAGGTCAGCACTAGGGATCCCCCATTTCTACAACCACCACATCCGATGCCGGAGGTACCAGTCAGAGCCAGACTTCTGCACTTCGCAAATCGATGGCTCCAAATAACTTCCGACGCGTGGGTTCATTCCCTTGTTACAAAAGGCCTCACTTTTCAATATGAAAAAAGGCCTCCACTTTCCCACGACCCCGTAGATCTGGTATCTCCGCATCCACAAATTCCATATTCCATTCTCGGACTCTTGGAAAAACAGGCGGTAGAACGGGTTCACGACCCTTATTCTCCAAGATTTAACAGTCGCATTTTCCTGGTTCAAAAGAAAAGCGGCACATGGGGATCAGTCATAGACTTAAAAGTGTTCAACACTTTTCTAGTCCAACAAACTTTTAAGATGGAGACTCCTGCCTTCATACGAAACCCTATCGAACCCATGCACTAGGGAGTGTCCTTGGACCTGGAAGATGCATTTTCCATGTTCCTATCCATCCCAACTACAGGAATTATCTACGCTGCGCCTTTCGAGGCCAGGTCTACCAGGTGCGGGCTATGCCCTTTGGGTTGGCTACAGCCTCTTACATCTCATAACGGATGCGAGCAAGGAAGGTTGGGGCGCTCACCTGGAACCACTCAGCCTGATAATCTCAGGAATGTGGTCTCATCAGGAGTCTCACCTGCACATCAACCATTACGAAATGCGAGCAGTCTTTCTAGCTGTATCTAATTTCTAATCACATCTTCGGAACTCCTGTGTTATGGTGTCAACAGACAACACATCAGTCGTGGCTTACATCCAGGCACAGGGGGTAACACACTCTCACTCCTTGTATCTGGAAACCATGAACTTACTCGTTCTTTGCAAGAGCCTCAACATCTCTCTCTCGGCAAAACTCATACTAGGTCGTTTCAACTCTCTGGCGGACGGTCTGTCTCGCAAACACCAGTTATTCTGTCGGAGTGGACATTCCATCAGGAAGTGGTCAACCAGATTTTTCTCTCGTTCTGTCATCCACTTGTCGACCTGTTTGCGACCAGAGACAACCACAGACTTCCTTTGTATGTGAGTCCAGTTTAGGATCCAGCAGCGTGGGCGGTAGACGCACTGTTGTTCACTTGGGACCAACTGGACGCTTACGCCTATCCCCCACCCATTCTTATTTCCCAAATTTTGGAAAAAAATCAGGGTGAGCCCTTGCCAGATCCTCCTGGTAGCACCTTGGTGGCCCAGGAGATCCTTGTTCAAAGACCTTATCAGTCTCCAGTGCGACTGTCCCAGGAAAATTCCTCACATGTCAGATCTCCTATCCATGAGAGGCAGACTTCATGCGGATCAAGACATGCTCCACTAACACGTCTGGCCGTTATCCGGCAATCCCTGCAAAAGAAACGTTTTTCTGTCAGGGCTTCAACCATCGTTGCCTCTGCAAGGAGAAAGTCCACCAGAACAGTCTATGATGCTCGCTAGAAGCTCTTCTCTGACTGGTGTATTCGAGGGCAAATTGATCCCCACAATACCTCTGCTAGGCGCATAGCGGCTGTTCTATTCTACTAGTATCTCTTTGATGATAAGAAACTTTCTCTTAGCTCCATCAAAGGATACAGATGTATGCTTTCGCAAACCTTGGCTTTTCGTAAGTCTATGCTGACCCAGCCATTTCGGAACTGATCCAAGCCATGGAACTTAAACGCCCTGTTTCTTGTTCCCTTACCCCTAAATGCGATTTGGCTTGCGTTCTTTGGTTGCTTATTAAGGCTCCCTATGAACACATTGATTAAGCTTCTTTACAGTTCCTAACCTGGAAGACCGGTTCCTTCTTACTATTGCTTCAGCCAAACGAAGAAGTGAAATTCATGCTCTATCTGTCGAAGATGGCCATCTTTGTTTTGATTCCTCCGATGGCTCCGTCACTTTGTTGTGTCAGCCAGGATTCCTTGCTAAAAATCCACTCCCCTCTATGGCTTCTCAACCCTTCAAGGTCCCAAGTCTTTCTAGAACTTGTGGACATGAATAGAACTTGTCGACATGAAGAAAAAGATAGACTCCTCTGCCCTCTCCTCTGTCAGGGCTTTGAAGTTCTACCTCGGTAGAGTTAAGTCCATTCGAGGTTCTTGCAAGAGACTCTTCTTTCCCTTAAAGGGGAAGCAATGTGTCTGCGGCTTCTATTTCTCGTCCGGTAGCCTCGACTATAAGAGATCCCTTTGTAAGATCATACCGCATGAATTACGAGCTCTGTTAGCTTCGTGGGCGCATATTAATCACACCCCACTCTCTGGCGTGCCCCAAGCTGCTTTTTAGAGGAATCCAACCCCACCTTCTCCTATTATCTTCGTTCTCTGGAGTGCCAACAAGACAACTTGTATTTGTTGGGTCCCCTTGTGGTTGCACAAAGGGTAGTGTCTTCTACGACACAGACAGACTTACGTTTATCCGTGAAGTCAAAGTCAATACCCTACTAACGAAGATTAGCTGATAACCCTGGATATGGGTTCTGCTGTGATTGGGAGCTATACCTGAATCTTCCCGCCGCAGCTGCAAATTCAGCTAGTAGATAGCGAGTAACGTATGTATGACATTGCAACACATTTTTCAAGTAAAATTCATTTTAATTACTAAATACTTACCTGCTATCGGTGAGTCCCACCTCACACCTCGCTCTTCGACTAATATTTTTATACCCCCACAAACGAAGTTAATGGGGTATATAGGAGTGAGCTTGTATGTCTGTCTCTCTGACAGTCGGTCCGTATTAAGTGTCCGCTCTTTAATTCAAGTTGTTTTCATCCGATCTTCACCAAACTTCGTCAGATGTTGTATCTAGATGATGTCTAGGTCAAGTTCGAATATGGGTTATGCTGGGTCAAAAACTAGGTCATGGGGTCTTTTCGTGCATTTTAAACATTCAGCATGTTGTCCGCTCTCTAATTCAAGTAGTTTTCATCCAATGTCTTCACCACACTTGGTAAGAAGTTGTATCTAGATGATGTGTACGTCAAGTTCGAACATGGGCCATGCCGGGTCAAAAACTAGGTCACGGGGTCACTAAGTGCGTTTTAAATATTGAGCATGGTGTACGCTTTTTGTGAAGACAACCTGCACAAATTTTGTGTCAATGCGGCATGTGGTGGTATTTGTCACGTCTGTGACAAAGCTCTAGTTATATATTGGAAGAAGAATGATTATGGGTGACACTGGTTTAGCTTATTATTACCACGTGACTTTATGTCCGGGTTAGTCTAAATCGCGGGCACGTTCGTGTCGGCTCCAGAAATTTCTGGATAATTAACCCACCTTCGGAGGTAGTAGCTATTAGATAGCAGGTAAGTATTTAGTAATTTTATTCAATTAAAAGAAATGGAAGCCTTCAATTGAGAACTTAAGTAAATAATTAGGGACACATAATATGTATATCATGTTATATACTTTTTGAGATTGGGAATGGAGTCAAATGTTGGACTGAAATTTTAGTTTTTTTAAAAGCAATGTTCATTGTAACCATTTTCACACAAAGTTTGAGTTCTGAAATGTTCCAACATATCTTTAAATCTTATGACAGTTTTTGATTGACGTTATCAAGGTTCAAATATATCTTGATTTCTGAACATTTTCTTTGAATCACCCCATAGACAAGTTAAATGCAGTTGTTATTATTTTTCGCAATTCTGTTTATTAATCATTCATGTGGTAAAAATAGGTGTGCTTGATACATATGTATGCTTTATACATAGGTATGCTTTATACATAGGTGTGCATTATACATAGGTGTGCATTATACGTAGGTGTTTGTTATACATCTATGTGAATTATTCATTTTAATTGTGAGTTACTAGTCAAGGTGCGTCATTCATCCCTGAGGGTTACACACAGTAGGTTATGGTCAACATATATTGCTAAAGAAGTACAGATTTTCATTTTACTTTCGGCACTGCATTAAGTTGTTTTCAGCTGAGTACCGCGTAAATAGCAAATGTGCAGATAAAGTAATTCTTGCCTTATGAAATGAATATGTCAGAATGTATAATTACCTTCAGGGAAATATGCGCCGTGCCCCCTTTTTTACGAAAAAAAATCCTCAGGTTTCTATATTTGGGAATAATTAGCTCTGAGCCTTCATTTTGGGGCCAAAAATATTGTCAGTTTTCTATTTTAGAGAATTTTTTGGCAAGTTAATGAATCTGCATTATGTTTCCTTTGTGCAATAACTCTGTTAATTTTCAAATATCTTCCATCCAATATATTGAGTTATTGCGTTCCTTTTTCTAGTTCAGAAATCCCTGAATTGCTGAATCTCAATTTCGTCACAATAGTATAATAACTCTGTATGCGCTAATCAATTGTATTACAAAATTAAGTTACAATACTACAAAGGAAATATAGTTGCCTAGCACCAAGCTTAATGGGGCTTGTTTACTGTCACAGATTTAAAAAGCATGTATGTATTACATTCAAACAAGGAAATAGCACTCCTGACTTAGAAAAATGTTACAAATACATGTCGGTTTATTGAGAACCATCAATAAATAAATAAAGCTTTTGCAATTTAGCAAAAATCTGGATTACCTTGTTAGAGTTTAAATTACCATTCAAATTCAAAAACCTAGGTGGACTAAGTGTTAGCTTTTGGTTTAAGAGGTCATGGGGATGAACATCAGGATTTGCATATTTTTATTTAGTAAATATAATACTGAAAACACGTTTATGCTAAATTTTGAAACATTTTTTACCAAAACAACAACAACAACACTAATTTCCAAATTTTAGTCAAAGCGCAGCGAATTTTCTCAATCCAAAAGGATTAGGCCCAATTTCCAAAATGAGAAAACAATTACTGTTCTGTTTTTCAGCTCTCAAAACCCGACGGACACTTGTTATTGCAGGCCGAGAATGAGTCCTCGATGCAGGAATGGTTCATCAAGATACACACCCGAATAGGAGAACTGGTAATTATCAAAAGTGTTTAGCACATAACAGAACAGTTTATTTCGACCTAATCATATAAATCTCATTGTCATTAACATACATTTGGGCGGCGCTCTGTGAAAACTTGGTTGCCAATGATGTTTATGAAGTGTCGTCTCAGACTAGCCAGTGCAGTCTGCACAGGCTAGTCAGTGGAAATACTTTCCGCCTTATATTGATTTTTGCTAAGAAGATACTTTTTTTAAACAAACACATATCAAAGTAAAAAGTGTCGTCCCTGATTAGCCTGTGCAGACTGCACAGGCTTATTTGGCACGACACATAAGGCACATGCATTATACCCCCTTTTTCATATGCGCATGGCTCATATTCATTAACAGCATACGTTTTAAGTATACACTGGACATCCATATTTTGAAGAAAGACCAATTATCAACAACAAGACAAACATGTTTTTGTTTGAATGTCACACAGATGAGGTAAATACATAGTAACCTCATAATGATAGATTGACCTTGACCCATGAATGTACTTGCAAATTCCACATTTTTATCCTCTGGCAAATTTTTGCCAGTGACTTATTTTTCACCTCGCAATTTTTTTTTCTCGCAAATTTTGTTTTGTAACAGGCTCAGCAAACTTTTATAATGGTTCCAATACCAGTTTAAACCCCCAATGCTTTGCATTGACCGTTCCAAGGCGGTGACCCCAGCTTTATTCTAATTTGTGTTTATGTTGTTTTGTATTGTGCTGTATTGTGTTGTTTTGTACTGTTTGGGCAATCGGTCACTTGCCTTAAATAAAGGACCTACTAGTTGTTTATAATAATAATTCAATACTACTCCAGCAGCTGGAGTTTCACTTCTTTATATTGAAGTGTTTTTTTGTAATGATCTGAAATTAAATGTTATTGAGAAATACTCTTTTCATAATAAATAGTAACAGCTGTAACAAATCTTTACTGATAATATGTCTCTCGTTTTAAGTAAAAAATTAATCATATATTTTAATCGTCAACCGATTGTTTCTCTTCTTTTCCCCGATATAATTAAATATTCAAATGCCATATACTTATAAGATCTCATGTTGTTTTTTGTGAAAGAGAGACATGGCTATATATTCATTTTGTCCCTTGTTTTAATGTCATAAATACATTACCTGCTATCATTAGCTATTATTGTGGCTCCGGCCACCGTTCGGCATTTGACCGGTCACTGCTCAGATTATGACCGGTCCCGTCACCGGTTAGCCTTTGACCAGTCTGACCACCGGTCGGCTTATGACCGGTCTGGTCACTGGTCCGCTTATAAGTGGTCCAGTCACCGGTCAGCTTAAGACCTGCCCGGTCACCAGTCATTTTAAGACCGGCCCGGTCACCGGTCATTCTATGACCGGTCCAGTCACCGGTCAGCTTATTACGGTCCGGTCACCGGTCATTCGTTTACCGATCCGGTCACTTGTCATTTGATGACCAGTCCGGCGAGCGGTCAGCCTTTGACCGGTCAGCGGTCAGCCTTGGTCCGGTCATGGTCAGCTTGTGACCGGTCCGGTCACTGGTCAGTCTATGACCTGTCCGGTCACCGGTCAGCTTATGACCAGTATGGTCACCGGGAATACTGTTGCCGGTCTGGTCATCTGTCATCTTGTGTATGGCGCTACCACCGGTTTTTCCGGTTTGCCTGGCCATGTCACTGGTCATGCAACTTCTTCCTTGAGGGAGGGAGGCGCTGCACATGTGTCACGCTCTGTTTAACTGGATTACAACATCCGGCTAGACGTTGACATGACGTTGTCAGCGCTTCACACACGTAGGCGCAGTCGCGTTCCTACCCTAAGCAACAGACGCAGACGTATATTGTCTGATGTCTCCGGTCATTCCTCCTCCTCGGACTCGTTGTCGAAGCACTCATCGTCTGCTTCGACGAGCCCTCATCACTACCGAAATGGACATCGGGCACGCTCTCCTTCTCCGAGTCTCGGCATCGATCCTTTCGAAAGCGATCACGCAAACGTTCGGGGAGACGCTACTCCAGGAGACCTCATTCACAGCGTCGCCGAACAGTGTTTCGGCATCGCAGGGATAAGGGACATCGCCCCTCCTCACATAAGTACTCTCGGACCCCCCAGTCCTATTGGCGGCTGCCCTCTGGTTCCTTGACAGAATCTCAGGACTCCCTTCCAGGTGTGTCGGTCTCCAAATTTACCTCAACACATGTTTCAGCCGCTTCTACAGCCACTGGGCCTATTTTGCCTACGAACACAAGTTTATTTAACTCTCAGGCGTCAGGGTCAAGGGTTCACCACGCCACTACGGCTAATTTTTCATCCTCACGGGTGTCTTCTACGTTGCCTAGACGTATACCCCCGGCTGCTACCCCATTGAATCCAAATACATTATGGATTGAATAGTCATCAGGACACTTTGTGCCCGTCACTACGTATCCTCTGCCGGCGACCGCTTGTTTCAAAAGTCAGTCCGCTAACTTGGTGTCTGGGCGACCTTCCTCCCTAGCTCTTTCCATTCTTGTGCCGGCAGATGACCCATTGATGCTAGAAGGTCAGGAAATACCCCCCTCAGGTATTCCAACTTCTGTCTCCGCTGGCTACAAGCAGACCACTGGTCGTGTAGATGGTTCGGCTGAAGCGGGCTCGGAGGCTAACGTTGAGGCTGAACATTACTATTTGGCCTCTTTTTATCATGTCTATGAACCTAAGTTCGAGACTCTAGATGATGACTTTTACCCCCGCCCTTCCCTGTCGGCTACAGGCTATACCGTCACCGTCACGGAACGGGTGGCCAGCAGATGGGAGCCCAACAGGTTAAGCTAGGCAACTTCTCGCGTTGACCTTTTCCTTCCAATAGCCTCGACAACAATGTCTGTCTTCGAGTCACTGGAATCCACAAATAAGCATTTTTCATCGCCATGGAAAGCCTCTAAGGACCTGGCTGAGCAAAAACCTCTTGAAGGCGGTAAAAGCTACAAGTCCCTGGTAGCCGACCCGACCACCGGTTTGGACCTTTCCAAACTGCCGGGTCTGGATCGTGACATCGGAAAGCTTTCGCTTACTATGCCGGTTGCTTCTAGCCCGATCTCAGTTCTTTCTCCATGTTGGAGCATTGGAACTGAGAGAGCGCTGATCCATAGGTCTCGCTAACCAGCTAAAACTCATGGCGGCCACAGCCTTGGATATGGCTTGGGAGCGGTCGGAATCAGTTCCAGAGGAACTCCGTGCCTTATTAATTCATCTTTCGCGGACGACGCAATTTTTTATGTCCCCCACTATAGTAGTGGGGGACATATTCTTTTTGCCCTGTCTGTTTGTCTGTTGGTCTGTTGGTTGGTCTGTTGGTTGGTTTGCGCCAACTTTAACATTTGCAATAACTTTTGCAATATTGAAGATAGGAACTTGATATTTGGCATGCATATGTATCTCATGGAGCTGCACATTTTTAGTGGTGAAAGGTCAAGGTCAAGGTCATCCTTCAAGGTCAAAGGTCAAAAATATGGGTCAAAATCGCTCATTTAATGTATACTTTTGCAGTATTTCAATATTCAAGATAGCAACTTGATATTTGGCATGCATGTGTATCTCATGGAGCTACACAATTTGAGTGGTGAAAGGTCAACGTCAATGTCATCCTTCAAGGTCAGATGTCAAATATATTTGACCAAAATCACTCATTTTATGAGTACTTTTGCAATATTGAAGATAGCAACTTGATATTTGGCATGAATGTGTATCTTATGGAACTGCACATTTTGAGTGGTGAAAGGTCAAGGTCATCATTCAAGGTCAGAGGTCAAATATATGTGGCCCAAATCGCTAATTTTATGAATACTTTTGCAATATTGAAGATAGCAACTTCATATTTGGCATGCATGTGTATCTCATGGAGCTGCACATTTTTAGTGGTGAAAGGTCAAGGTCATCCTTCAAGGTCAAATATATGGGTCAAAATTGCTCATGTAATGTCACTTCTGCAATATTGAATATAGCAATTTTATATTTGAAATGCATGTGTATCTCATGGAGCTGCACATTTTGAGTGGTGAAGGGTCAAGGTCAAGGTCATCCTACAAGGTCAAACGTCATATAGGGGGACATTGTGTTTCACAAACATATCTTGTTATCACATAATGCTGCATCTTCAATGTCCGAGATGCTAAGTATCCGGTAAGACCTCGTCCCATCCTCCCTGAATTTCCTGTTGAAAGCAGATGTGAACTCTCCTAAAAATGCTCCTTTCACAGCAGATTCCCTTTTTTGAGATTCCTCTGTACGTGAGTTCAGTTTACGATCCAGCAGCATGGGCAGTAGACGCGCTTTTGTTCGCTTGGGACCAACTGGACGCTTACGCCTATCCTCCATCCATTGCCCTTAATCTTGGTGAAAATTACGTTTTTTTAGCTCATCTATTTTTTGAAAATAAATTATGAGCTATTTTCATCACCTTGGCGTCGGCGTCCGGTTAAGTTTAGCGTTTAGGTCCACTTTTCTCATAAAGAATCAATGCTATTGCATTCAAACTTGGTACAATTACTTACTATTATGAGGGGACTGGGCAGGCAAAGTAAGATAACTCTGGCGTGCATTTTGACAGAATTATGTGCCCTTTTTATACTTAGAAAATTGAAAATTTTGGTTAAGTTTTGTGTTTAGGTTCATTTTATTCCTAAAGTATCAAAGCTATTGCGTTCATACTTGCAACACTTACTTACTATCATAAGGGGACTGTGCAGGCAAAGTTATGTAACTCTGACTGGCATTTCGACATAATTATGTGCCCTTTTTATACTTAGAAAATTGAAAATTTGGTTACGTTTTGTGTTTAGGTCCACTTTATTCCTAAAGTATCACAGCTATTGCTTTCATACTTGCAACACTTACTAACTATCATAAGGGGACTGTGCAGGCAAAGTTATGTAATTCTGACTGGCATTTTGACGGAATTATGGGCCCTTATACTTAGAAAATTGAAAATTTGGTTAAGTTTTGTGTTTTGGTCCACTTTACCCCTAAAGTATCATAGATATTGCTTTAATACTTGTGACACTCGCAAACTATCAAAAGGGGACAGTAAAGGACAAGTTGCATAACTCTGGTTGTCATTATTACGGACTTATGGCCCTTTTTTGACTTAATAACTTTGAATATATGGTTAAATTTTGTGTTTAGATCCACTTTACTTCTAAAGTTTCAAAGCTATTGCTTTCAAACTTCAAATACTTTCATGGTATCATGAGGGTACTTTACCTGGCAAGTTGAATTTTACCTTGACCTTTGAATGACCCTGACTCTCAAGGTCAAATAATTAAATTTTGCTAAAATTGCCATAACTTCTTTATTTATGATTAGAATTGATTGATACTTTGACAAAACAACACTTACTTGACATACCACAATGGACTCCACCCAAACCATCCCCCCCCGAATCCCCCCCTTCATATTTTTTTTAAGATCATCTAATAAATGACCACCACACCCTCACACTAAAACCCGCCCCAACCCCCCCCCCCTCCCTCCCCCCCAAAAAAAAAAAGTTTTTGTAGTTTTTTTTAACGTGTTTTTGGGCATTTTTTTTTCATTTTTGGAAGATAATGTACTAAATGACCACACCCCCACACTATACACCCTCTCCACTCCACCCCTCCCTCTTTTGTGATTGAAATTGAGATAGGTCCCTTCACCTTTTACAAGAAAAATAGATGAGCGGTCTGCACCCGCAAGGCGGTACTCTTGTTTGTTAGGGCTTCAACCCTCGTTGCCTCTGCAAGGAGAATATCAACCAGAACAGTCTACGATTCTCGCTGGAAGCTCTTCTCTGACTGGTGTATTTGAGGGCAAATTGATCCCCTCTATCCTTCTGCTAGACACATAGTGGATTTTCTCATCTACCTCTTTGATGATAAGAAACTTTCTCTTAGCTCCTCAAAGGATACAGATCTATGATTTGGCATACCTTGGCTTTTCGTAAGTCATCACAAGTCTGTGCTGATCCAGCCATTTCGAAACTGATCCGAGCAATGGCACTTCACCGCACTGTTTCTCATTCCCTTACCCCTTAATTGAATTTGGCTTGCGTTCTTTGGTCGCTTGCTAAGGCTCCCTATGAACCCCTTGATCAGGCTTATTTACAGTTCCTAACCTGGAAGACCGTTTTCCTTCTTAATATGGCTTCATCCAAACGGAGTAGTGAAATTCATGCTATTTCTGTCTAAGATGGCCATCTTTGTTTTCCTCCGATGGCTCCGTCACATTGTTGTGTCAGCCAGGATTCCTTGCTAAAAATAAATTCCCCTCTATGGCTTCTAAACCCTTCAAGTTCCCAAGTCTTTTTAGAATTTGTGGACATGAAGATGAAGATAGACTCCTCTGCCCAGTCAGGGCTTTGAAGTTCTACCTCGGCAGGGTTAAGTCCATTCGAGGTTCTCACAAGAGACTCTTCATTCCCTTACAAGAGAAGGGGGGGGCGATGTGTCTGCGGCTTCAATTTCTCTTTGGGTAGCCTCGACTATAAGAAAGGCTTACTCTTCTCTCTCATCTAGGGATTCATACTTTTTTAAGATCATACCGCATGAATTACCAGCTCTCTCGGCTTCGTGGGCGTATATTAATCACACCCCTCTCTCTGACGTGCTCCAAGATGCTTTCTGGAGAAATCCGACCACCTTCTCTGCCTTTTATCTTCGTTCTCTGGAGTGCACACAAGACAACTTGTATTTGTTGGGCCCCCTTGTGGTTGCACAAAGGGTAGTGTCTTCTACGACATAGACAGACTTACGCTTATCCGAGAAGTCAAAGTCAATACCGTACTAACGAAGAATAGCTGATAACCCTGAATATGGATTCTGCTGTGATTGGGAGCTATACGCGAACCTTAACGTCGCAGCTGCAAATTTAGCTAATGCTGGCCGGTTACGTATTTATGACATTAAAACAAATTTTTCAAGCAAAATTCATTTAAATTACTAAATACTTACCTGCTATCAGTGAGTCCCAACTCCCATCCCGCTCTTGTAGTAAATTATTTTTTATTAGAAGAAGATTGATTATTGGTGACACTGGTTTAGCTAACCATGTTACATTATGTTCCGGGTTAGTCTAAATCGCGGGCATGTAGGTGTCGGCTCCAGAAAATTTCGGATAATTAACCCACCTTCGGAGGAAATAGCTAATGATAGCAGGTAAGTATTCATTAATTAAAATGAATTTTACTTGAAAAATGTGTTTTGATGACATCAGGTCTCTCCATATATGCAGTATTGAAAACCCAGCGTGACCTGGAATTAAACTATGAAATACACACATTTTTCTGGAAATATTGAATTTCTATATATACACGATGCTAATTTTTTTTCTCGGAAGAATGAAATCTGAATTCGCTCTATCTTTTTCTATGTTGTTTTTGCTGTTAGATATTTGCTACTTTTTGCAGGTGGGTATATTGCTACATACTAATCTTCCTTGCTTTTTAGGGAGGTATATTTTCTATATACTTATCTCCCTAGTTTTTTTCAGGGAGGTATATTTTCTGTATACTTATCTCCCTTGTTTTTTCAGGGAGCTACACAGGACAGCCTGGATACACCAACCTCAGGTCAGGACACTGAAACCCTTGGGGATAAACCCCAGTCCTTCCCCAACTCGCGTTCGTCCATCAATCTAATTAGACGCGGTATACATAAAAGGGACCGTCAAACGCTATTTTCGAAAAAAGAAAAGTTCTTAAATACCGTATTTTTTTCACAATTATTAGTTTATTAACAAGGTTTTCCGAACGAAAAAACTGGTTACTGTGAAACCATTTATTTTCGTCGGCACAAAATGTCGCCCTTTTCATAAAAATGACTATTTCGTCCGCTCTTAAATTCGTCCATTTCTGGTTTTGGAAAAAAAACAACGTCCGATTTGTTTGTAATACATGTAATACGCGGTTGCGAAAAAATCGTGCTGGGGAAAGAGAGGTGACACTTGGTAGTCACTTGCAGGAGGTGGGCCTTATTTGGCATATGCCAATTAACAAGTCTGTTATTTTAGGTGATAGTAACTGTCCCTTATTACTTTATGTCATTGACACGTTCTTTGTTATGATTAGCGGATAAGTGGGACTGAATAAGCGTTAATGAGTGTTTTAAACAACGAAGCCAATTGCCAATTAGTCTTTTTCCATTACTATCACGGTCAAACTGATAACAATCTTACCTTTATCGGCGCCAATTAGAGAAGGTGCGAACACTTTGGGTTATAATTAGCGTTAGCAAATTATTTTGGTCATATTTCATTAAAGTTTCAAGCGTTTTGCATCGAAAATATTTGATCATTTTAAGTACTGTAATTTGTCTGAAATGTCACTGTTAATGTGGCTAAAAACAGGTCCTGCACCTACCCGTTCACCGTCTGTCCCAGGTCTATCGATCCTGCTAATTCTGCATCACAAAAAGAAGCAGTCACAACTCAGGCTGCTAACGATGCTGTAGAAAAGGTTCTTGTAACAGAATCACGGAAAAGAAAGCGGGGCGAGTACTTTAATTATGACGACGAAATCCGTGCCAAGATTGCTCGCTATGCTATCGATAATGGCGTAGCAAAGGCATCCAGGCATTTTTCCGCAGACCTAGCCCATAATGTCAGCAAAAGCACAGTACGAAGCATGAGAGACCAGAACGTAAAGGTGAAAAAACAGCTCGGTTGTGACACAACGACACTGGCACGATCTCCACGTGGCGCACCGACTCTACTAGGAGAGTATGACATTGTGTTGCAAGACTACATCCGGCAAGTAAGAGTTCAAGGCGGTGTTGTAAATGTGCGTACATTTACCGCCGCTGCAGAGGGCATCGTACTCAAAAACGCTGGGAACAAACTTCAGCGGTTTGGCGGCCATATCACAATTAAAAAATCCTCAGCTCGGTCGGTTCTCCGTCGTATGGGGTTTGTAAAGCGGAAGGGGACCAAGGCCACCAAGTTTCTGCCGACAGACTTCCAGTCCATTCAAGAAGAGTTCCTGGCCAAGGTGAACAAGGTCGTAAATGAAGAGAACGTCCCCGACTCCCTCTTCATTAACTGGGATCAAACAGGTTGCCACTTGGTGCCAGGGGGAGAATGGACCATGGAAGAGAAAGGTACTGCGCAAGTATCGATAACCGGTCTGGACGACAAACGGCAGATTACGGTTCTCTTGGCTGTCACTAAGAGTGGCTGCTTATTGCCACCGCAGGTCATCTACGCAGGAAAGACCGAACGCTGTCTCCCAAAGGGTGTCTGCTCTCCCGACGGGTGGGACTGGACATTCACAGAGACTCATTGGAGCACGGAAGACAGCATGCTGCGGTACGTGGACAAGATCATTCTACCGTACGTGTCCAGTGTTCGGGACTCCCTGCCATTGTCACAATGCAATCAGCGAGCCATCGCATTGTTTGACATTTTCAAGGCACATCAGAGCCCAGCGCTTTTGAAAAAGCTTAAAGACAACAACATCACTCTGTTGTTTGTTCCGGCTTCGTGCACGGATCGCCTTCAGCCTCTCGACCTCAGCGTGAATTTCGAGTACAAACAGAGCCTTAAAGGATGCTTCCACGACTGGTATAGCAACCAGGTGGCCAAAATGCTTGGTGACAAGGATGGTGACGTCACCACTGTTGCAAACGTAGACATTAAAACGTCAACGCTGAAGCCAATACACGCGGAATGGCTGATCTCCACACATTCCAAGATGGAAGGACGCGGGGATTTGATCATTGCAGGCTTAAAGAAAGCTGGACTCGTTTAAACAAGCACATGTGTGTAACTGAACATGTTTTGATGAGCTAAACACTATTGTATGCTGTTGTTTGTTTTGTGTTCGCTGAATAAAAATACATTTTCACAAATAAAACAAAATTAACATTTGTGCATTTTTCATAAGTATGGTATTTAGTCTGAATGACCTTAGTTTCATTAAAATTTGGTCAATGCAGTTATCAAACTTGTTCTATTATACGAAAGAGGATCAAGTGTGTTAAGATTTTTTCTGAATGGAACGCTGCATTTATTGATAAACAACAGTATTAAATCTATACAAAAAATGTTTATGTTATAAAAAAAAAACAAAGGTACGGGTTTGTATGTATATGTACAAAAATAGTAGATGCAGTTAAAACCAAACAACCAAAAACAAATCAAAATGTTCTTTATTAATTTGTAACAAAGCGCAGAATATATTTCAGTCAGGTGTTGATCACACATCGTCATATTTTAATTGCGTTTAATAGTATTGTCTTTAATCCGAATTCGCCGCGTGGAGGCTGTATAATCTGCAACACCCCTGAAAAACACAATACACACAATGGGTAATAAAGTTGTTAACAATTAGCGCTAATCAACACTATTATACCTAAACGAAGTCGACTTATTCGATACAGCCTTATTACATTCGCGTTGTTTTACAGGAAATGTCAGTTGTCAGTACACTGTATAATGAACACCCCTTTGTGTCAAAACCGGATTTAACTTGAGTGTGAATAGTCGACTGTTTCATGTTCTGTGTATCAATACCATCTGTGTATCTGTATTATAAGTATACCAGTCAACAAACAAGGTGCGCGCTTCCGCATATGGGTATTCGGACGTTCAAAAAATTCACCTACGGTTTAGCGTTCACGCCGTCGAACGCAGTAAGCAATATAACTCGTTTTTTTTCACTATTTCTTTATTTGCAAAAAATACTAGTGGCTTTTAACTTACCCTGCAATCTTTTTTTCTCGCATTTTGCGAGTGTGCGAGTGGTAATTTCGAGCCCTGTGTATATGCGTGGATTACGCTGGATTTAAATGCCTCATGCCTACGGTAATTCAGTCTTATTTGTTTCAAATATGGGACATGATTGTTCGTTAGGATCTTGAATTCGTCCATCGGTCGAAGGACGAAAAAGGCGAAAATTAATGTCGGACGAATAATAATGGTTTCACAGTATTAGATTGGCGTGAAGGCGGGGGGCGGTCGGAACAAGCTTAATTATAACTATGTCGTTCATTGTGATATTTTAAAATCATTTGGCACATTTGTTAACCATCATTGAACGGTGTGTCGAGCAAAAGAATAACGTCTACATCTCCAAGGTCAATGTCTCACTCTGAGTTCATATGTTAAACATGGCCATAAATAAGCTTGACCGGGCCATAACTAATGTCGTTAATTGTGAGATTCTAAAGTCATTTGACACATTTGTCCACTGTCATTGGACGGTGTGTCGCTTGAAAGAATAACGTCAATATCTCCAAGGTCAAGGTCACACTTTGAATTCAAAGGTCGAAAATGGCCATAAATGATCTTGTCCGGGCCTTAACTATGTCATTCATTGTGAGATTTTAAAATTAATCGGAACAATTGTACAATCGTTGGACAATGTGTCCTGCCAAATAATAACGTCGATATCTACAAGGTCAAGGTCACACTTTGAGTTCAAAGGTCAAAAATGGCCATAAATGATCTTGTCCGGGCCATAACTATGTTATTCATTGTGAGATTTTAACATTACACGGTGTATTTGTTCACAATCATTGGACAGTGTGTCATGCAATAGAATTATGTCAATACCTCAAAAATCAAGGTCACACTTGGAGTTCAAAAGTCAATAATGGCCATAAATGAGCTTCTCCGGGCCATAACTATGTCATTCATTGTGAGATTTTAAAATGACTCTGTACATTAATTATTGTCATTTGACGGCTTGTCATGCGAAAGAATTCAAGAGTTCAAAGGTCAAAATGGCCATAAATGTTAATGTCATAATAATTTTTAAAAATCGCCATATATTATCATCTCTTGTTTTGTGAAGACAGCATGCAAACTATTCTGTGTCAATGCAGCATGTGGGGGTATATGTCTCGTCAGTGACAAAGCTCTAAATTTTACTGGGTATAGGTAAAATACCAGTCTACCAGGTAACTACCAGTTAACTATAATTAACGCAAGTAGATTGATCATCACCGTCACGTGGTTAACCCAGGAATGCAAATTGTGCATGTGTAGTGAATTATATATATTTTATATATATAAATGATCAATCTACTTGCATTATTTATAGTGTGTATATCGTTATGTCGCTTATTTTCTCAATGTGCTTTTGATTTCACATCGCGAAATTTATTACCGATTATTCTGAAAATATGAACTTTTTCAAGTAATGTAATATGCTAGTCGTGATATTTTAATCAATATAAACTTATAATTGTAAAAAAACGGTATTTTAGGATTTTCTTTTTTTGTCACTAGCGGTTGACGGACCGTATTGAATTCAATGTATTAATGTTTACCTTTGGCTTGTATTCACATTACTGTATTCAATGCATTATATATAATGTATACCTTTGGCTTTAACTCAAGTGTCCATGTAAACATTGGCTTTTACTCCTCTCTAATAAGCTTACAAAATAATTTCTTTTAAGTTTGAGACGTGTTTATTGCAGTTATTAATTATTGATATTAAATTTGCTAATGACATTACTGTTTTTAGTAAGAAAAGTTACTTTTTTCTGGTCTTTTTTTATACAATTTCTCTGTGAAAATGTTCACAAACTCGTCTAAAGGTTTCTTTTCAATCCTAACAAAATAGTTCACAGCTTTAAACCCGATGTCTATGCTTAAATTATTAACAAGAAAATTTGTGCAAGAATAAAAGGGAAAGAAAATGTTATATTATTTGCTTAAATAAACAAAGGATTTTTTTTCCAACACATTTTATTTCCAATTGCAAACAAGAACATATACAATATAAATTGTAACAATAATGATTTGCAATACCACACATAACAAAAAAAAACAAGCATATAATGCAACCAACTCGTATCTTATGTTATGTAAAGTAGTAGTCAACAACAGACAAAACATATAAGTTAGTGAAAACTTTACAATTACTAGTCTATGAAGTTGTGTGTTGGAAAGAAAGAAAAATATGTACAAAGTACATAAAGGAAAAAAAACAATATCTTCCAGTTTAAACGAACAACAAAGAATGTGTACACTGTTATAACGGATGGAAATAGCATAGAGAAGCAAAAGTAGGTACATATAGTTATATATCACAAAGTACATAAAAATAAAAAAACAACATCGTTCATTGTGAAAAGACAAAAAAGAATGTGTACATTGTAATGACATATGAGAAAGGCACAGAGAAGCAATAATAGTTGCATATAATTATAGTATATAATACATAGGTCTTACATTTTATTTGAATAGCGGTTAACTTTAAATAGTATTTGTAAACAGTGCTTTAATCTAAAACAATCGTCAAATTTAAATTCTAAGTTGTAAGAACATAGCATTAAACTGTTCCCACTCACTTTCAAAGGAGTCTTAACTTATTTTGTGAAATAGATATTTTTCTCAAGTTATCATACTCATACTTAGTGTATATCTTTGCTCCTGTTATGCTTGGAATGCATTTATTCATTTTACACTTGTACAGGTATAACATTCAGTTAAAACAGAATAACATTATTTAAGGCTTTAGCAGCCTTACTTGAATATCCTAGTAGAAAGATGGTCATGTTAATGAAATGAAAAGATTGTTCTGTTAACATTTCATCAATAATTGCTTTAGAAATCTGACACTCCCAGAATAAATGTTCTAAATTTTCATCACTTTGTTTGCAAAATGAACATAATGGGCCATCAGTAATTTTTATTTTATTCAAAAGACTATTTGTTCCCAACATCCTGTGAATTAACCTATATTGGAACCACTGAACCTTTACTTCACTAGTTATTAAAAAGGGTAGCTCAAATAAACATTGCCATTCTTTTTCATTAAGAGTAGTATTGAGTTGTGTCCACCATTTTGCTTTAACTGATGGCTGTTGATTATTTTTATTTAGAATGGTGTATAGTCTTTTTGCACCGGGTTTGTTTTTCAGTACAAGTTAAAATAATTGGGGCAAAAATGGTTTAATAATTTGCTGGGTAGAGCAAGATTAACAATATTTTTTCATAAATTTATCAATTGGTCTTGTCACTCCTGCGTAATGAATGAAATTAATGTTCAAATTGTACATTCTATTTAATTCACCAAGAGAGATAAAGGTTCCATTTTTGAATATATCACCTATACAATGAATTCAAGCCTCAAATCAAGATTTAAAGAAAAAAAATATTTCCTATCAATATATTTGGATTATAAAAAAGTGGATAATACAAAAAATCTTCTGTGTTTACTTCTAATTTACCACAATATAATGAGAAGCTTTTTAAAACATCTTCCCAAAAAGGGTTAGAAATTCTGTAAGATGTATTCAAAGCATAATGATAGCTGCAATTAAAGAGTTTATATGTATCAAAATAGAGCTTTGAAATTTCTATCCAATTTTCCTTGAAGGATTGAATTTTTTGAAGCCATGTTAGTTTCAATGCTGGAATAAAAGCATCCAAATTTATTATTTTTAATTCTCCATTATATTCCTTTACTATCGTTGAAAACTTAATTTTACATGGCCCGTCCCAAATAATGTTCATAATAGAAGATTTTATTGAATTTAAAATAGTATGTGGGTTAGGCAAAGATATGAACAAGTGATTGAATAATGAAACAATAAGTGTTTTCACAATTACAATCTGTCCGATTGGTGTTAAATTCTTCTTTTCCAGTTTTTTCAGTTTTTCCATTTTGACAATTTTTTCATCATACTTGATTTTAACCATTTTTGACAGGTCAACATGGAAATGTTTTCTTAACATTTTAAAGCTGTGTTGCATCCATTTTAGTTTCCATTTTGTTTTTATGGTGTAACAACTATATTTGTGTTTTTTTTCCAATCCATACATTTGTTTTATCAAAATTTACATTAAGACCTGATATATTTGAAAAATCCTGTATAGCAGTAAGGTCGAGTTTCATTTAATGATTGTTCAGTACCGTCTTATAAAATTGTAGTATCGTCCGCAAATTGGGACAATTCCATGTATTGTTATACCTTTTATATTTTTGTAATCTTTCAATACAAGTGACAAAACTTCAGCGCAGAGGATAAAAATATAACATGAGAGAGAATCTCCTTGTCTGCAGCCCCTTTCAATAGGGAAAAAGTTAGATAAGTAGCCGTACTGAGAAACAGCTGATTTAGAGTCTTTATATAAAACATGGAACCAACGCTTTATGGCTGGACCGAAATTAAAAAAAGATAGTGTATTTTGTACAAAGGACCATGACAAAGAATCGAACGCCTTTTCGAAGTCTATTAGGAGAAGTAAACCATAAATTAACCTTGTATTTTCCCCTATGTATCTTCCTTTAATGACAACAGTGTTGTCATTATGAATTAACTTATCTATGAATAGTTTAAATCTGTTAGCTATTACTCCAGAGGCAATTTCATAAACAGTATTAAAAAGATTAATTGGGCGCCAATTCTGTATAAACAGCTTAGATTTATCACCTTTTGGAATACAGGTGATGATATCTTGTGTTTGTGTAATAGATAAACTTCCACAATTCAAAGCTTCATTTAAGGATCTGACAACAAAAGTACCAATTCTTTTCCAAAACATCTTGTAAAAATCTGCATTGAAGCCAGAACTGCCTGGGCTTTTATTATTTGACATAGTTTTATGCTCTCCCAAAATTTATTTTGGGGAGAGCATATAGTCGCCGCTTCGTCTGTCCGTGCGTGTGTGTGTGTGTGCGTGCGTGCGTGTGTGTGTGTGTGTGTGTGTGTGTGTGTGTGTGTGTGTGTGTGTGTGTGTGCGTGCGTGCGTGCGTGCGTGTGTGTGCGTCTGTCTGTCTGTCAGTGCACAATTTTTGTCCGGGCTATTTCTCAGCAACTAATGACCAGAATTCAATGAAACTTTATGGGAAGCTTCACTACCAAGAGATGTGCATATTATCAGCGGGTTCTGGTCGGATGATTTTTCTTAGAGTTATGGCCTTTTGAAATGTTCCATTAACTGTACATAGAGTGCAATTCTTGTCTGGGCTATTTCTCAGCAACTAATGACCGGATTTCAATGACACTTTATGAGAAGCTTCACTACCAAGAGGACATGTGCATATTATCAGCTGGTTTTGGTCGGATGATTTTTCACAGAGTTATGGCCCTTTGAAATGTTCCATTAACTGTACATATAGTGCAATTCTTGTCCGGGCTATTTCTCAGCAACTAATGACCGGAATTCAATGAAACTTAATGGGAAGCTTCACTACCAAAAGGAGATGTGCATATTATCAGCCGGTTCTGGTCGGATGATTTTTCACAGAGTTATGGCCCTTTGAAATTTTCCATTAACTGTACATATAGTGCAATTATTGCCCGGGCTATTTCTCAGCAACTAATGACCGGAATTCAATTAAACTTTATGGGAAGCTTCACTACCAAAAGGAGATGTGCATATTATCAGCCGGTTTTGGTCGGATAATTTTTCACAGATTTATGGCCCTTTGAAATTTTCCATTAACTGTACATATAGTGCAATTCTTGTCTGGGCTATTTCTCAGCAACTAATGACCGGAATTCAATGACATTTATGGGAGCTTCACTACCAAGAGGAGACTGTCCATAATTAAACCAAAATGAGTCCATTTCAATTAAAGGCATCATAACTTTAGAAGAAGCTTCAACAGTGTTAAACAAGAAACCGCCGGAGACAGGTGATGCTCCCCAAAGGTTGTTTTTTTGTCACAATATTGCACTATATAATCAGATAAAAGGAAACGTCTTGAGGTGCATAACTTTGGACAAAATAATACGATGGATGGTTTAGCAACTTAAAAATTTCAAAGGGCCATAACTCTCTAAAAAAAAAAAATCTAACCAGAACCCACAAATAACATGGATGTGTATGAAAATGGTTCTGGTCTGTAAAAAACGTGGCTGCCAGTTGTTCACTAGTCATGAAAGTTGGTAAGAACATTTTGTTCTTATGACATCTTGGGCTGCATAGAACAGGTCAGTTCCTTTGAATCTTAGGTAAGCGACTCTGGGCCTTTCAGACCCTCTTGTTTAATTATCTCCCTTTATATAATTTCAAAGTAAATTTTTGTCCGGAGCATAACTATATCTGCTGAAGGGATTTACTGGAAACTTGAAATATAAACAGATGGCAAGAAGAAGAAAGGCAGTGACTAAAAACCTTAACTTTATCTACCTTAGTTTCTGAATTATTTCCCTTTATTTGATTTGAAAGTAAATTTTTGTTCGGAGCATAACTCTAAATCTACTAAAGGGATTTACTTGAAACAAGAAATATAAACAGATGGTAACTAGGAAAAATGCAGTGAATATAAATCATAGCTCTATCGGTCGTAGTTTTTGAATTATCTCCCTTTATTTAATTTCATAGTAAATTTGTATTCGTTTTGACCGGAGCATAACTCTAAATCTACTGAAGGGATTTACTCTAAATCTACTGAAGGGATAAACATCTCCCTTTATAATTTTTTTTACAATAATGTTTTAATTTGAACACTGAAGTATTCACTGTAACATGAATAGATGAGTTTAAGGAAAATTACATTGATCAAGAACAGTAACTGTTTATAGTTTTCTTTTTTAATTACCTCCCTTTCTTTCATTTTCATATATTTTATTCTCTACAGCATAACTCCAACACTATATAACTATTTAGTCCTTGAAGTATAAATCGATGACACAGGGTCCATGTTTTACAAATATTATTCTTCTCTTAAACAAATGTTCTCATACAAGCAAACACATGTCGGCGGGGATGGCCATGCTAACATGGCTCTTGTTTCCATTATTTTGGTAGATGGCCACAAAAAGAACATTCACATCATATTTTAGCTTACCTGGACACAATATACTCAAGATGAGCTTTTGTGATTGCCATTTGTTCGTCGTCTTTCGTCGACATTTGCTTTGTTTACGCTCTAGAGGCCACATTCATTCCTATCTTCATGAAACTTGGTCTGAATATATTTTGTTCTGATGATATAAAACATGTGTGCCAGGAGGCTGGCAGTTTTCCTTATATGGCTTTAATGAAACCTTGTTAACAAGTTTTGTCCCAATATTGGTTGAGTTTGAAACTGGGTCATTTGAGGTCAAAACTATGTCACTAGGTCAAATTCGTGAAAAAGCTTCTTTACACTTTAGAAGTAGAATTTTTAGTCCAATCTTAATGAAAAACATTTTTTCTCAATAATATCTCAGTGTTTGAAAATGGTGCCAGTCTGTTAAAAAAAGGATTTGGACATGGGGCTGAGCAGTTAACTCTCTTTTGCTTTATTAAAATATTGTAAATACTCTAGAATACACATTTATAATCCTATCTCCATGAGACTTAGTCAGAACATTTGTTCTTATGATAGCTTGTTTGCGTTTGAAAATGGTTGTGGTCTGTTGAAAAACATGGCAGACAGGGGTGGGGGAGTTTTCCTGAAATGGCTTTCGTAAACTCTTGTTAACACTCTAGAAGTGATATTTATTGTCAAATCTGAAACCTGCTCGGAACATTTTTTCTTATGATATTTCACCTGAGTTTTAAAATGATAACGGTTTGTAAAAAAAACATGGCTGCCAGGGGGTGGGGCAGTTTTCCTCATATGGCTATAGTAAAATCTTGTTAACACTCTAGAATTCACATTTTTAGTCCATGTTTAGCTCACTTAAGCAAAACGTGCTCATCTTGTTGAGCTTTTGAGACGACCTTTTGTCTGTCGTACATTTGACCGTCAAACTCACAATTTTTAGCTCCACTGGCCAAAGGCCAGCGGGCTTATGTCATGGTCCTGTGTCTGTCATGCGTGCGTCCTTGCGTTAACTTTTCCTTTAAACATCTAGTAAACTACTGGTCCAATTCTAATGAAATTTTTTAGGAATGTTCCTGGCGTGAACCTCTTTCAAATTTGTTCAAATTATGCCCCTGGGATCAAATTTGACCCTGCCCCGGGGGTCACAAAACTGAACATATGCTTATATAGGGTCTATTTTGTGAAAACTTTACAAAACTTTTCGTCCATAACCATTGGGCCTAGGGCTTCCAAATTTGGTATGTAGTGGCATCTTATAGTCCTCTACCAAGTTTGTTCAAATTATGCCCCTGGGTTCAAGTTTGAACCTGCCCCGAGGGTCACAAAATTGAACATATGCTTATATAAGGCCTTCTTGTGAAAAATTTAAAAATCTTTTTGTCCATAACCGTATGGCATAGGGCTACCAAATTTGGTATTTAGTGACATGTAATAGTTCTCTTCTTAGTTTGTTCAAATAATGCCCGTGGGGTCAAATTTGAAACTGCCCAGGGGGTCACATAATTGAATAGATGCTTATAAAGTGCTCATTTTGTGAAAACTTTAAAAATCTCTTGTCCATATCCATTGGGCCTTGGGCTACCAAATTTGGTATGTAGTGACATCTTATAGTCCTCTACCAAGTTTGTTCAAATTATGCCTCTGGGGTCAAGTTTGACCCTGCCCCGAGGGTCACACAATTGAACATATGCTTATATAAGGCCTTTTTTGAGAAAACTAAAAATTTCTTGTCCATAACTGTATGGCATAGGGCTACCAAATTTGGTATTTAGTGACATGTAATAGTTCTCTTCTTAGTTTGTTCAAATTATGCCCCAGGGGTCAAATTTGAAACTGCCCCGGGGGGGGGTAAAAAAAATGAATATATGCTTAAAAAGGGCTTATTTTGTGAATAGTTTAAACATCTTTTTGTCCATAACCATTGAGCCTAGGGCTACCAAATTTGGTATGCAGTAACATCTTATAGTCCTCTAACAAGTTTGTTCAAATTATGCCCTTGGGGTCAAGTTTGACCCTGCCCGAGGGTCACAAAACTGAACATATGCTTATATAAGGCCTATTGTGGGAAAACTTTAAAAGTCTTTCTGTCAATAACTGTATGGCATAGAGCTACCAAATTTGGTATGTAGTGACATCTAATAGTTCTCTTCTTAGTTTGTTCAAATTATGCCCCTTGGGTCAAATTTGAAACTGCCCCGGGGTCACAAAATTGAATATATGCTTATAAAGGGCTTATTTTGTGAAAACTTAAAACTTCTTGTCCATAACCATTGGGCCTAGGGCTACCAAATTTGGTATGTAGTGACATCTAATAGTCCTCTACCAAGTTTGTTCATATTATGCCCCTGGGGTCAAATTTGACACTGCCCCGGGGGTCACAAAATTGAACATATGCTTATATAAGGCCTATTTTGTGAAAACTTTACAAAACTGCTCGTCCATAACTATCCGGGATAGGGCTTACAAATTTGGTATGTAGTGACATCTAATAGTCCTCTACCAAATTTGTTCAAATTTTATCCCTGGGGTCAAATTTGACCCTGCCCCGGGGTCACAAAATTGAACAAATGAACTTATATAATGCCTATTTTGTGAAAACTTAAAAAAAAATCTTGTCCATAGCCATTAGGGCTACACAATTTGGTATGTAGTGAAATTGTATAGTCCTCTACTTAGTTTGTCAAATGTATAGTCCTCTACTTTGTTTGTTCAAATTATGCCCCAGGGGTCAAATTTGACCCTGCCCTGGGGGCCATAAAATCGATTATATGCTTATATAGTGCCTATTTTTATGGAAACTTTTATATCTGCTTGTCCTTAACCATAAGGCACAGGGCTACCAAATTTGGTATGAAGTGACATCTAATAGTTTTCTACAAAGTTTGTTCAAATTATGCCCCTTGGGTCAAATTTGACCCTGCCCGGGGGTCACAAAACTGAACATACGCTTATATGGGGCCTAATTTGTGAAAACTTTAAAAATCTACTTGTCCATAGCCATTGGGCCAAGGGCTACCAAATTTGGTATGTAGTGACATCTAATAAACCTCAACCAAATTTAATCAAAAATGCCTCTGGGGTCGACTTTGACCCTGCCCCGAGGGTCACAAAATTGAATGAACGCTTATAAAGCACCTATTTTGTGAAATCTTAAAAAATCTTCTTGTCGAAAACCATTCGGACTATGGCTACCAAATTTAGTATGCAGTAACATCTTATAGTCCTCTACCAAGTTTGCTCAAATTATGCCCTTTGGGTCAAATTTGACCCTGACCCGCGGGTCACAAAATTGAACATTATATATGCTTATATCTTGCTTAATTTGTGAAAACTTTAAAGTATTCTCCTTCTTAACTCTAGGACCTAGGGCTTCCACATTTTCTATGTAGTGAGATATGGTAGTCCTCTACAAAGTTTGCTTAAATTATGCTCCTGGGGTTAAATTTGACCCAGCCCAGGGGGTCACAAAAGTGTACATGTGCTTAAATTGGGCCTATATTTAAGTATTTGCACATGCAGAGAATATTTGTTTTAGCTTTTTTTTCAGCAGTGGAGCAATACGGGACCATCATGGCCCTCTTGTTCTGGATGTGTAGGTTTACTTGTACTTAGTGCATATACTTATGCCAGTAAATGACAACTGCTCTATTTAAATCTGAGGTAGGGCATGGGGGGCCTTAGAAACAATTTTAGGTTACAATTTATTTTTGGGGCAGGGAATTGAACCTGCGATCTTCTAATTTATTAACCATCTATATATCATCTGAGCTAGCCAGTCTAACCATGTTGCACTTGTAACATGCCATTTTTGCAAACTTGATAACTCTTTAATGTAATTATTATCCAACGTTTTATGCTTTCAGATAAGTTACCAAAGGATGTTCAACAGTTGGATGATAAAGCAATTACACTCTTTTATAAAGCTCTTGAACACGGTAAAGAAAAAGTCAATAATATTCGCCTGATGGTTGTAGGATTGTTTGGTGTGGGAAAAACGTCTTTGGTGAACAATTTGATTTGGGAATTTCGCCAAAAAAAAAATAATACAAAAACACTCAGCACAGAAGGTATCGCTATACATAGGTGTAAGTTGATGACAGATGGTGATTGGTGCTTAGATACAGAATTAAAAGGGGTCAAGTTTGGAGGTCGCATTCAAAAAGTCGTTTGTAACAACAACCAGATTTCTAGGAACACGCTTTCAGAAACTTCAGCTAATTATGAAACTTCTAGCAGTCATGATTTGCTTGCTGAAAGGGTCACATCTACTGAAGATCATGAAAGTCAATCACAAACTGAGCCATTACAAACGTTCAAAGAAAGAATGACCTTGCATAAAGAAGATGAAATTTTACAACATGGAATTAAGTTTGCCAAGAAAATGCTTGAAACTACTAGTGAAAATTCAGAAAAGAGCAAGGCTTCGCTTGATGAAACAAAAAATGAGATTACTGTGTCTGTATGGGATTTTGCAGGTCAGACTCTGTACTATTCAACACATCAGTTCTTTCTGAATGAGAGGTCTATATATGTAGTAGTGATGGACATGACAAGAAGTTTGAAAGATATTGTAAGTAAATCAGATGGACTTGGAATTTGGTGTGGTTTGGTGGATAGTTGTACCTATTTGGATATTTTTAAATTTTGGCTTAATGCAATTCACATGAACAGTGATTGTCAATCTGGAGAAAGGGCTATAAAGCCAACTGTTATTTTAGTTGGCACGCGGAAAGACAAAATGAAGGGGAGTGCTGAAGAAAAAGAGAACAATATGAATTTGTATTTTGACAATGCTTTATGTAGCTTTGATAAATACTCACCAATCTTTAATCACATTAATAAGAAAAGATTTCTTGTAAATAATTTGTCTCCAAAGGATTCTGCTTTTGTAGAGTTACGAAAAGAAATTATAAGTTTGGCTGCAAAGCAAGATTACTGGGACGAAGAATATCCAGTTCGATGGATTCACATGGAACAAACATTGGACAAAATGAGAGATGAAAAGCGGCAGATAGTTAAAATAAAGGATGTTGAAAAAGAAGATCTTGAAAACATACACCCACTGGGTAAAGAAGAGCTTACCTCGTTTCTTGAATTGCAGCACAAACAAGGCAATATCATTTTTTTCAACTCGGGCAAACTTAAGGATATTGTTGTTCTTGCTCCTCAATGGATCATTGAAGCTTTCAAATGTTTTATACCGCATAATCAGAAAATCGAAGCCACTGTTTTGAAAGATTGGGAAGAATATAAAAAATATGCTATTCTCAAACCAAATGTTCTGGACGAAGTTATGAAAAACAGTCCTCCCTACATACATGAATACCGGAGTTCTGTTATAAATTACATGGAATATCTAAATGTTATAGCCAAGCCGTTAACAAGTGAAGAGGGTATAACTGGAATCCCGTTAGATTTCCACATCGTTCCTTGTCTACTGAGCAGGGCACCACCGCCACTTCACGACTTTACTTCACCACCTGATAAACCCCAAACACCAGTTTTAGCTTTTGTGTTTTGCGGAAAGTTTTTGCCCCCCTCTTTCTTCCACAGGCTTGTTGCAGTGTGCATTCGTGCTTGGCCTATTAGTCAGGAACGTGGCCGATATTGTTTATTCAACGGTTTGGCTATATTTACTCTTAATGATATCTATACATTGAGAATATGGTATATGGATTACATTATCTATGCAAGGATAGTTTGTTGCTCAGAAAATGAGAAGTTAGACAAATTCATCTGGCTGTTTCAAGAGGTTCGACGCAAACTTAAGAAAAGTTTGAAAGACTTTGTTCATCAATCTTCTTCGGTATTTGAAGAGTGCATTCAGTGCCCAGACATGAAGGTGTCCTTGCACAATGAAGGGTTGTTCATAGTCAAACAGTTCAAGTACAAAAATGCTATAGCTTGTCCAGTATGTAATCCGCATGCTGTGACACGATCAAATGCTATGAAACATTGGTTCAAAGAGAGGTTAGATCGAATAGAAACAGATGATGAATAATATGGGAAAAAGCTACTGATATAGGTGATTACAATCATCAAAGGTAAGTTTGCCCCTTCTTTCCTTGTGTAGAGATCCGAGCACAACCGCCACCAGACAGCTTTTAAAAACTGTTAAACAATCTTGCCCACTAGTGACCTGGGGACCGTTTCTTAAAACTACGTACGTTCAAAAATCATGCGTAAGTGCAAAACAATCAGTTAGTAGCGTTTCTATAAACTTCGTAAAGTTACGTTTACCGTATTTTTGCACGTAGAGTAACGTGTGCTCAAAGGCTCACGTAACTCAGTAATTTAGCGTAAATATGGCGGCGTATGCACCGATATTTCGGAGAACCAAACGTAGACTACGAAATATACGAGCGCAACATCATTTTAGTTAATTTAAACCTTTATCTATATTAAGATCTTGGTAGGACATGGGAAGATACTGTACCTGAAATCCTGCGTTGATTGTGCAGGATCTATTGTGTACGATTGTGGATTGGAGTTTTGCTAAAAGAGGAAATTTTACATGTTCGAATCGATTGTTGTTATTATTTGTTAGATTTTCCTTTTGACAATTCATTCAACTTTCGTTTTGAACAAGGCTTTATCCATCACAAGACGCCAAGTTGAACTCAACGAATGTGACGTTTGCTGAGTGGTAGAATTGATTCATTGTAAACATGGGTAAAAGTATACTTTTTCTGTAAGAATTATGTATTATAATTGTATAATCTACGTTTTTGTAAATAGTTGCATTTATATTTTACTGCTGTGTCAATGAATGACAATTATACAGTAGTCTGTGCTCATATTAATTCAATTAATTTTAGCACAGATTACTGTATAATTGTCATTCATTGACACTGCAATATAATATTAATGCAACTATTTACAAAAACGTAGATTACTGTATACAATTTTAATTGATATGTCAACAGCGCTTCTAATAAATGTGTATACGGTTGTCACTTGATTGTTGAATTTGGCACGTTTACAGTTTAAGCAGAAGTTCTGCATCAATATCCATTTCTTTGGAAATAATATCATGCATATATCATTTTGTCAAAACTGCGTAAAATAAAATATACTGTAGAGACTGTGAGATACAACCTGTCGACATGTTAGCTCAGTTGAGTTAGATTGGTCTTTGTCAGCTATGGTACTACTTGAAAGTTCCCTGGGTACTCTTATGTATGCTACAATATACCCTGGGTACAGAAAATATACTTAAACATACCCAGGAATACTTAGGCTAAATCTGCTGTTGTTGGCTCTTTTTCAAATTAATAATGTTTCTGTTTACATTTTGTGAATGGCCTCCGCGATGATATTATCGAAACTCGTACTCAAAAAAGCATATTGAGTTAGGTTTTGTTCAAAGAGGATTTTGTTTCGTATTCGGAAGTGCGTTTGATGACATCAGATTTTAGGCAGGAATAAAACTCTGTACCCAGGGTACATTGAAGTGTACTTAAGAGTACCCCGGGTACTTTTTAGTAGTACGGGGCCAACAATGACCAATCAAGCTTCAGTTGTTTAAGCGCTGCAATTATTAACTGGAAGTAAATCTCAAGGCTCACACACTTGGCTAACTCATGTGCGCAATGGTTATTGTAACTATTTAAACTTAAGTTATCTGAATATTAATAATGGCTAATTTTAAAGTAGGTTTGAAAAGTTTTCACTGTTGGAGTAAATTTACTGAATACATGTATTGAAATGTACCAAATGTGTCATTTTATACAAAAACTGTCAAAACACTATGACTTTTAAACCAATGAGATTTGTTTTTGGTAAGTTACAGTTGTAAGATGCTCAAAGTTATATTTTTAGCGAAGCTGTTTTCGGAGAGAGAAAACCCGAGCTATTGTCATAGCCAGCTAGTTGTCCAACGTCCACCCGTCCGCTGTAGGCAATGTGCTAAAACCTTAACATTTGGCTCTAAAATCAAAGTGCTTCCACCTTCAACTTTGAAACTTCATATGTAGATGCACTTTGATGAGTTCTAAACGCCACACCCATTTTGGGTCACTAGGTTATAGGTCAATGTCACTGTGACCTCTATAAAATTCTGACAAGCTTTCACAGCCCAGCCTGGCACCAGATATGCGGTGCTCTTGTTTGTTATCAGATTTCATCGGTAATCAATCATATTAATATCATAGTGATGGCAAAACTTTGTTGTTGCTGTATGCTTTACAATCATTTTTTCTGAGTTTTTAGTTTTTTTACAAAGAAATTTTAGAAAACAAACCATGGGGACAATACAAAATCATTTCATTTTGTTTTATATATGGTATTATCAACATTCAAAATCTTTAATTTTATTATAATAAATGCAGTTGCCATGAAGAAGAACTGTCAAATTTTAACTAAGGTCATTGTTAATCATTACTGTCTGAAATATTAATTACTGATTTTAAGATTATTTTTTTTTGTTTCCTATAAACCATAATTATGGACACATTAAATGCAGTTTGATTGATATGTTCAAATAAAATTGTTATGTCATTTGAAGTTATTTAGAACCTTTTTTCTTTATAGGTGGTCACACAGATTGACAGAAAACTATGAGCAATCAATTTTTTTTTCCAATATACTTGAACACATTTCGTTAAACTCTATACTGTGTTTTTGTACATACTGTAATGTCCATTATACCATTTAAAGTTTTATAATAATGCTGTTAACATTGCAAAACCCACTTTATTTTATCTTATATTGTAAAAGCAATGCTGCGATTTTTTTCATTTTTTTACATTCAGTTATTTTATACCATTTTTTGTTGGGAAATATTAGAATAAGGTATACTGTCTTTATTATTATAAGTAAATGTATTTCTTTAATGTTTTAAATCCATTAACTTGTACAAATAAATAAGAAACATAAATAGACAATGTTTGTGTTGTGTAAAGCATTTACTACCATTGCAATGAAATAATTTAAATAATACCATTTTTGTTTCTTCACTTTTAACACCAAAGTTATGCATAATATTTACATTAAGTTATTTGTCAAAAACATAACTTATAAGACAATATAAATTCAAAAGAAGTTGTTTGTTTTGCACTTAATAATGCTTTTTGCGGACATGTATGGTATCAGTGTATGTGTTCAAAAATCAATTGAAAAAAACTATTAAAGATTGGAACTGAAAAAAACAACAGATTTAACATATTCTCATAATTATGCATCTTTCCCAAACAAATGAAAAAACATTTGAATAGAACAATTTTTACTTATTTTGTGTTTAAATGTAATAGAAATTTAATATCAAGTATATGGACACATATTTTTAATAGCATAATTATTAGGAACTTGCAAGAATAAATTGTGTCATCCTGACATGATTCAACCAGTAAAATTTAACTTTATAAAAATAGGAACATTTAAAAATGGTTTGCTTTCTCCCTGTGTTTTGTTCATATGTTCATTAAGTCAGATGTGTAAAACTTTTCCATGAATTTAAATTGATGCATTTAGTTTCCATTAGTGAATGGCATTATGTTTAAGTATATTATGAGTGACTGAACTATTTCACAAATATTTCAGTCATTGTGTTGGTAAAGCATGTAAAGTGATTCAGGTTTACGCAAGTGCCCGCTTGTCATAGCAATTACCCCATACCAATGACCCAGGATATATTCCAATTTCTCAAATTTTGTATTTAGAACTAATCACAACTGATACATACCCTGACATATATTTTACCAATCCATGCATTGTTTTTTACATTGAACAAAAAATATAATATAATTATATATGTGAAGAAGCATACTTTATGATAATTGCAAATGCCTATTGTCTCAAATTAATAGAAGCATTCATGGACAATGTTAATTTATCACAGAAAAAAGATTCTCATTTTAAATGAATTTATGAGTAAAAATCTGTTGTTGTTTTTTTTAATATTTTGCACACAAGTATAAATATAAACATGGTAAAAACATTACGTTGATTGTTATAAAATTATCTAGAAGTGCGACAAGTGAATACAAGCTACAGAGTTTGCTAATTCTTCTAAAACCATACTGTACTACTGTACATTATCATTGATCAGTAAATGAAATTTTAAAAAATACTAGAACTCTACCTTCTTTACAGAGGCCATTATAGGACATTCCATTTGTAATTCAGTGACGCACTAAACATAATCAAAGATACCCTTCCAGTAAATTGAATTCCTGTCAGGAAACTCCTTGATTATGTTTCTGTAAATTAAGATGTGTAAGCTACAATACACATGCCTGTATTCTCAGTATTATCCATCCATTTTTTTGCAGTTTGCTCCAGCAATTCCAGTTTGAAATATATCTGACTAACCTTCGTAAAAGATTTGCTTCAGTAAGAATCATCTCTTCTGTTTTAACAAAGAGCATATCCAGCACAACAAAGAATGTGCACACTTAATTTTAAAAGAATCAAGAGATTGAACTTTTTTTACAGTTGACCCCTTTTTTCGTCGGGATTTCGCAAACAAGGGAAATAACTTTGCTCTTTGTAAGGTACTTCTTAAGGATAAATGTATAAATATGAAGTCTACCGAAAGTTTGTTAGAGAAAGCAAATTAAATCTACTTTATGAATTTCTTCAAATGTTCTCTATAAGGTCCGCTCAATCACCAGACTTCTGTTTAGAGATTATTCAAACATAGCAACTACGTTTTATGCTACGTTCGGTTTATAGAAACGCACTTACGCATTCAGAAAAGCGTACGTAACTTTATACGTACGTACATTTTCATCCGTACAGTTACGCATTGTACCAGAAACGGCCCCCAGACCTGTTTGGTAAAGGGCAATTTGAAGAGATTGCCGAGTATTGCGCTTAGTGTGCTCATATTGCTTTAATGTTCAACTTAGGTGTTATGTTTACTCTAATTGTTGCATGTTACCCTCCAGATTTGCTAATAATTTTGTATACTAGTGTAAATATATTATTTGTGATATTACAGTTATTTTGTATTCTTTTTTGCATTGCATGAAAATGTATGACATGCTTCTGAACATGGTTATAATTATAAATATCAAGACAGATACAGAATATAGTATTCATTTATGTTCTTAAATTAAGAATGAACATTAAAAAATTTGTCTGTAACAAGTTTATTTTGCAAACTGTGCTATAACATGTTAAAATAGCAATGTCCCCTTTGTTTTGGCAAATTGAATATATTTGAGGAAATGTGATTCAAATTCCAAATGTTTATTTATTGTAAATATTGTACACAAATTGTATCATTCTTTATTGAAATGATTGTTTTTGAAATGAATTTATGATGTTCACAAAATTATCCAAACCGAAATTGAAATTAGATTCATAACATTGAGCGACTAAATATTGGTAAAGTTTGAGGAAGATAATTGAACAGAGACAATGGATTATTTATGCAATACAGACAAGTATTTCCCAGTGTAGTACTGGATAAAAAAAAAAGATGATGTGTACAAAAGTTTTTGACTGGGTTGATTAGTAATAATATTGTTAATTTTTTTGTTGTTTATAATTTAGTGTATTCATATGTCAATACCATGATGTTTCAATGAATGAAAATTTGTCATACCCAGAAGAAGAGGTATATTGTTTTGCTGCCTGTCTGTCCGTAGATCAGTCTGAATGTCCGTAGACCAGTTCGTTTCCGATCAATAACTCGTCAACGAATTGACCAATAAGCTTGATACTTCACATGTGCATTGGCCTTGTGCAGTAGATGACACCTTTCGAAATTGGGGTCACTAGATCAAAGGTTAAGGTCACTTTCACACTAAGTGTGAAAATCCTTTCCGATCAATAACTCGTAAACCAATTGACCGATTGGCTTGATACCTCACATGTGCATTGGCCTTGGATAGTAGATGACCCTTATTGAAATTGAGGTCACTAGGTCAAAGTTCAAGGTCACTATAACACTAAGTAGTTTCCGATCAATGACTTGTTAACAAATTGACCGATTGGTGTTATACTTCACATGTGCACTGGCCCTGGACAGTAGATGACCCCTATTGAAAGTGGGGTCACTTGGTCAAAGGTCAAGGTCACTATCACACCAAGTGTGAAAATCGTTTCCGATCGATAACTTGTCAACCAATGGACCATTGATACTTAACATGTGTATTGGCCTTGGACAGTAGATGACCCCTATTGAAATCGGGGTCACTAGGTCAAAGGTCAAGGACACTGTTACACATTAAGAGTACAATCGTTTACGATCAATAATCGTCCACTGATTCACAGATTGTCTTTATACTTTCCATGTGCATTGGCCTTGGACAGTAGATGACTCCTATTGAAATTTGGGTAACTAGGTCAAATTTCAAGGTCACTATTACACTTAGTGTGAAAATCGTTTCCGATCTATAACTCTTCAACGAATTGACCAATTAACTTGATACTTCACATGTTCATTGGCCTTGGACATTGGATGACCCTTTTTGAAATTGGGGTCACTTGGTTAAAGGTCAAGGTCACTGTTACACACTAAGTGTTAAATCTTTTCCGGTCAATAACTCGTCAACTGATTCACCGATTGGCTTGATACTTCTCATATGCATAGGCCTTGGGTAGTAGATGACCTCTATTGAAATTGGGGTCACCATGTCAAAGGTCATGGCTTGATACTTCCCATGCGCATTGGCCTTGGACAGTAGATTACCCCTATCAAAATTGGGGTCACTAGGTCAAAGGTCAAGGTCACTAAGTGTGAAAATTGTTTCCAATCAATAACTCATCAACGAATTCACAGATTGGCTTGATACTTAATATGCTCATTGGTTTTGGACACTTGGACAGTAGATGACCCCTATTAAAATTTGGGTCACTAGTTCAAAGCCCTGTTGTTGATTTTTTTTTTTGGGGGGGGGGGGGCATTTGTCTCAGACCGCTGAACACTTGTAGTATATAATTTTGATTCAAGAATGAAGATTTGGCAAATTATTTTTTCGCAGAAAGGTCTAAACACATACCTTTTAAATTGTATTGAATGAAGTGATTTGAACAAATTCCTTTTATCCTTGAACTGAAAAAATTATAAAATTATATTGAACTGTAATATTAGTTATGTTTTGGAGCAATAGCAATATAGTAAATGTGTTATTTCTAACATCAAGCAAACCATAAATAGGTCTTAAGCTCATTAATTCACATTATTTAATGTAGCTTATATCTATACCAAATCAAATCAGTTACATGTTACTTTACTAAAAGAAATACTAAATCGATACATGAAATCACTTTGTAGTAGCTTTTTTGTAACAAACATTAATATCATTTAATGTAAATTTTCTTTTAAAATGTGACACAAGAATGACATTCACACACTAAGTATTAGTTAACATAAGTACGAGTTATATATTTGTGCTTTAATTTTTTCTCTTACTGTTATTTATTATGAATCATGTATTCTGCTTATAAATAATGTAATTTATGTGAGTCTTCTGTTTTGTTGTGTGAAAATTGTCACTACATTTAAGAGAAAGATCATAGCAAAATAGCATGGTGCTGCTGCTTTCTTGTTTTGTATTCTACCTTTGCTATCCCTCTGAACTGGTAAACACAGAAATGTTCTTATATGTGACTGTGCAATTATTATTTACAAATTGTTTATATTGCTAAAGGCATATTTGCAGATTTGACAATTTTCTGAATTGATATCCTTAGTTTTCCACTTATTTCCTGAACTAACCAGGGTGCAGAATCAACGGAGTTTTTAGGGGTTTACACACGGGCTGGGCAGAATGTAATTACACCGTTAGAAACTTTATTTTTGCAAAATCTCAAGTTATTGAAATACATTTGCAAAATTCTATAGTGCATAAAATACAGTTTTTCTTGCAGTTTGTGCCGATATTTTAAAGCCCCAATACTACTCAAAATCAACGAAAATTTCGTACAATATTTCGTAAAATAAAGTTAAACAATTAAAACTTAGTGTTCCTTATGGCAATTGCTGACATTTCAACGCCAGATATGGTCTGGTAAAATAGATGTTTGTAGAAACACAATGCTCTTTATTATTGTTTTGCATAATGGTACCATTTTAGTGTTCATGTGTCGTATTAATAGATATATTCTCGGGAAATTAAAATGGAATTAATTGTGTCACAAATAAATAAAATCGAGCATAATGTATCTTTAAAAATCTATGTAATCATACCACATCTAGCGTTGATAGTATGGCTATTGCTATAAGGAACACTGATTGTTTAGAACACTGATTGTTTAGATGTTAACTTTATTGTACGAAATACTTTACGAAATTGTCGTTGATTTGAGCGTTATAGAGGCTTTAAGGTATAAGAATAAATCCTTGAATACGTCTGAAATCTGTGACAAAATTTAAGTTGCATGAAACATAACCAGCCATTTACCGTGTACAACGTATGCAGTAAAAATGAAATTTTTGAACAAGAACACGTGCTTATTAAATAAAGTAATTCTGATGTGTTTCACATTTCAATAAGCAGCATACAAATTTGCCTTTTATGCACTAGTTGAAATTCTTAAGAAAACTTGTTTTAAAAAGTTGTCTGAAATAAAGCACCACTTACCGTCGTGGTAAATTTATTGAAGTTAAAAAGTGGAACCTCATAAAGTCACGTGATCCTGCACCCTGTAACTGTTGTTCTGGAAATCATTGTTGGATGCTTTTATCAATAGAAATTAATATGCATTGTGTCGTAAATATTGTTTCTATATTTATCTCTGTTCGTAAGTGTTGCGAGATTTTAAGAATTTGAAAACTATATTAGCATGCCATAACAGAAAATGTTGAAACTGTCTAAGCAAAAATGGCTGTAAAAGTCGATGTAGTAAAAAATTCAACAAATTAAATTATACAGAATTATCAATTATAGGGGTATTGACCACTTATATGTATCATGTGACATATGTTGTTACAAAAAATATGAAATTTCCCATGCAAATATATTCTATATGTCTTGTATATTCTTTTGTATGAATCAATTGTCTTACTTGCTGTTCCATGATAAATGTTTTATATGCTTGTGCAAAACCATCATGATTTATTTTGCATAGATAATAAATAATGTTACTTATTATCCCCCGCCAAGGCGAAGGGATATAGAATTGACGTTGTAAGTCTGTTTAACTGTCTGCCTGTCTGTCTGTCAGTCCATCCGTCCGTCTGTCTCAAAGATTGCAGGGCTATATCTCAGAAATTATATAAGCTTTCAACATGAAACTTCATAGGTGTATAGATATCAATGAGGAGAAGTGCCATGCACAAGATTCCCTAACCCCTTCTATGTACACAATCAAATAAGAGTTATTGCCCTTTGTGTTGTTTTTGCATTATGTAATTTTTAAGGGCTTTTTCTCTGATACGATACAAGATTTCAACATGAAACTTCATGGGTGTATAGATATCAATGTAGAGAATTTGCCTTTCATAAGAACCTTAACCCTACACTTTCTTAAATAAGAGTTTTTGCCCTTTGTTGTTTTTGTATGATGTAACTTTTTCAGGGCTATATCTCGCATACGATACCAGATTTCAACATGACATTTTATGGGTGTAAATATATCAATGAGGAGCATTACAATGCATACAAACAATTACCCTACACTTATTATGTCCCCCACTATAGTAGTGGGTGATATATTGTTCTTGCCCTGTCTGTTGGTTGGTTGGTCTGTTGGTTGGTTGGTTGGTTGGTTGGTTGGTCTGTTTGCGCCAACTTTAACATTTTGCAATAACTTTTGCTTTATTGAATATAGCAACTTGATATTTGGCATGCATGTGTATCTCATGGAGCTGCACATTTTGAGTGTTGAAAGGTCAAGGTCATCCTTTAAGGTCAGAGGTCAAATATATGTGAACAAAATCGCTCATTTTATGAATACTTTTGCAATATTGAAGATAGCAACTTGATATTTGGCATGCATGTGTATCTCATGGAGCTGCACATTTTGAGTGGTGAAAAGTCAAGGTCATCCTCCAAGGTCAGAAGTCAATATATGTGGCCCAAATCGCTTATTTTATGAATACTTTTGCAATATTGAAGATAGCAACTTGATATTTGGCATGCATGTGTATCTCTTGGAGCTGCACATTTTGAGTAGTGAAAGGTCAAGGTCATCCTTCAAGGTAAGAGGTCAAATATATGTGGCCCAAATTGCTTATTTTATTAATACTTTTGCAATATTGAAGATAGCAACTTGATATTTGGCATGCATGTGTATATCATGGAGCTGCACATTTTGAGTGATTAAAAGTCAAGGTCATCCTTCAAGGTCAAATATATGGGTCAAAATTGCTCATGTTATGTCACTTCTGCAATATTGAAGCTAGCAATTTTATATATGAAATGCATGTGTATCTCATTGAGCTGCACATTTTGAGTGGTGAAGGGTCAAAGTCAAGGTCATCCTTCAGGGTCAAACGTCATATAGGGAGACATTGTGTTTCACAAACACATCTTGTTTATTTTAGGATTATACTGTATATAGAGGGTTTTGCACCCAACCATAAACAAAATGTATTTGGCTGGGGATATCAATTCAACTTATTTGCTTGTTAGGTAGTGTTTCGAACAAACTGCATATCTAACCGAATTATACTTGTTTTTCATTCATCAATTGAACGGTTAATAATTCATGTGTCATTGATTCTACAGTTGCCCAAAGATATCACGGCTTCTTATATACATAAATGTTGTGTATCTCATGGAGCTGCACATTTTGAGTGGTGAAGGGTCAAAGTCAAGGTCATCCTTCAAGGTCAAACGTCATATAGGGGGACATTGTGTTTTACAAACACATCTTGTTTATTTTAGGAGTATACTGTATATAGAGGGATTTGCACCCAACCATAAACAAAATGTATTTGGCTGGGGATATCAATTCAACTAATTTGCTTGTTATGGAGTGTTTCGAACAAACTGCATATCTAACTGAATTATACTTGTTTTTCATTCATCAATTAAACGGTTAATAGTTCATGTGTCATTGATTCTACAGTTGCTCCAAAGATATCATGGCTTCTTATATACATACATTTTCTTATAAGATGATGACAGCCATTTAGTGTACTGTGTTACTATTATTTTACGTGCTAATAAATGATGCGATGTGTTTTATCACCATACATAACCAGGTACTAATTCTAGAAAGTAGATGATTGACATATAAATAAGCTCATATGATATTCTATCTATCTATGTTTGTTGTATGTCTTGTATGTGGAATGTATAAATAAAGAAATAATGATATATCATTACATTTGTTTGCATTCAATTCGTTACTATACAGCTTCAAACTGAGTGTATGCACTGTAGACTGTGATTCATGAATGTCTACAAAATCGCTTGTTTTTTTAGGCGTGACTTAATATTTAGGGGCTAAAAATGGCTTGTGTTTTAGTGGCGACATAATTTTAAAATGGCGACAATATCTGGCGGAAAAAATATACCCAGTGAAATATGTGTGCATTTGTATTTATGAAATGTTTTAATTGCACGTATGTTGTACATCTACATAATTATAAATTAATAATCCTTTTTATCGAAATTGATTTCACACATCACGTTGTGTTAACCTTGTGGCCACCTTGGGGTGCCCAGGTTACTGTAAGTGTGTGTGTTTGGGTGGGGGGGGGGGCATAATTTGAGAAAATTTTGTTTGGGATTACTATACAGAAATTAAGTAACAAATATAATACATGTGGATCTTGTGGTCTCAGAGAAGCCATTTTGCTAAAAGGGTATATTTATAATCATAGCTTTATAGAATATCGACGTTGGAAAGGGGTATAACGTGTGTAATTTTTAGCCAAAAACCGCACATACACAGCTTTGTATTAAAAGAAACATTGGCCTGTAGTGTAAGTAAGAATGCTGTAGGTTGAAAAGTGTAGGAGAACGCTTTCGTATAATCATTATGTTAGATTATGTCAAATGAAAATAGGGCATATTGTTATGTTATTTTTAACGAAGGATTATTAAATTGGGATGAGAATGCATCCTTTAACTCATTCGAATATTCTTCTATATATCAAATATTCAATTTACAAGCCCCTAGATCCAAATGTCCAAAATATTGAAAGTCAGAAAACAATTATTACAGGCATAGTCTTAATGGTCACAAAAATCACAAATGATGGTATCGTTTATGCACATTTCAAGAAGTGGTAGAAATCAATCATAATTTTAAAACAATTATGAATTAAATAATATTTTCATAGGGTATATTTAAAATAATCCTTTTATTTTCCCTTTAAGCATAGTTTCTAAATAGTACATGCATTCTGTTTATTATTCAAGCCAAAATGAGACATTCACATGTGTCGTTCAGATACATCAGTCGACTTGTCAATCAGGTTCTGATATCGAATCTAAGTGCTCGTGTACTTCTTTAAAAACATCTTTTCTGCAACAAGTGTCTGAAGTATATTCAAACACTTAAAAGAATCTAGAATCCCGTCTGTAGATCTGCCGTGGAATCATATGAAATTCTATGAAAATCGTTAGATGGAATTCCGTGCAGTATTGGCACTAACTTTCCATCCGATTCCATGCAATCAATGGAAAAGTGAGAAAAAAAAACAGAAGAGGGACTTGATTTGGGATGGAATTCCATAAAAACCGTGGAATTCCATAGAATTCCGTGGCATTTCATATAATGCCGTGGAATTCCATAGAATGCCGTGGAGTTCCATAGAATGCCGTGGAATTCCATAGAATGCCGTGGAATTCCATAGAACGCCTTGGAATTCCATAGAACGCAGTGGAATTCCATAGAATGCCGTGGAATTCCATAGAATGCCGTGGAATTCCATAGAATTATATGGAATTTCGTGAAAAGCTATGGAATTTAATAAAAAAGCTGGAGTAAAATAGAAAAAAAAACAGATTATAGATCAAAGGCATTTTATTGATTTTGAAAAACAAATGTGAATGTAACTAAAGGTTTCATCATAGAAGTTAAACAAGAACAAGATCTGGCATCAATCATTAACCACACACATGCAGTCATAGTACATATTCAAAAATGAGTGGTATTACATTTTCATAAAGTACCAACTCTCTTAACCACAGGCATGCATGCACACATTCAAAAACACATCCATAAACATGCACGCATATACAGGTGAGAAAAGAAAAACTTATAAAAGGCACAATATAAAACATAGAAGTAGAATTTTACATTTCTCTTATGACAAGTATACTTCCTTTCTCACATATGTTCATAAACACACACAATTACATGCACACACACATCACGCACAATTGTTCTAGAGTTTTTTCTCATAAATTTTAACGTTCAACAACTGTTCCTTATTAATTTTAGAACGCTTTCAGTATGATAACAGAAGTTCAGTTCTAGTTGATGTGTTCCAGTACAATTCTAGAAAAGTTCCGAAGGTAAACTTCAAATATTTAAGTCTGAAACCAACTTTCTAGAAAACTAATTCCCATGCAGACAGCCAGTATTCAAGTACTGAGCATAGTTAATACTGATACATAACAAATTAACAACTGTTGTAAATTTGTTTGTATGCCCCCCTTCGAAGAAGAGGGGGTATATTGCTTTGCTCATGTCGGTCTGTCGGTCGGTCTGTCGGTCGGCCTGTCGGTCGGTCGGTCTGTCCGTCCACCAGGTGATTGTCAGACGATAACTCAAGAACGCTTGGGCCTAGGATCATGAAACTTCATAGGTACATTGATCATGACTCGCAGATGACCCCTATTAATTTTGAGGTCACTAGGTCAAAGGTCAAGGTCACGGTGACCAGAAATAGTAAAATGGTTTTTGAATGATAACTCAAGAATGCATACGCCTAGGATCATGAAACCTCATGGGTAGATTGATCTTGACTTGCAGATGACCCCTATTGATTTTGAGGTCACTAGGTCAAAGGTCAAGGTCACGGTGACCCAAAATAGTAAAATGGTTTCCGGATGATAACTCAAGAACGCATACGCCTAAGATCATGAAACTTCATGGGTAGATTGATCATGACTCGCAGATGACCCCTATTGATTTTGAGGTCACTAGGTCAAAGGTCAAGGTCACGGTGACCCGAAATAGTAAAATGGTTTTCGGATGATAACTCAAGAACGCATACGCCTAGGATCATGAAACTTCATAGGTAGATTGATCATGACTTGCAGATTACCCCTATTGATTTTGAGGTCACAAGGTCAAAGGTCAAGGTCACGGTGACCTGAAATAGTAAAATGATTTTCGGATGATAACTCAAGAACGCTTTTGCCTAGGATCATGACACTTCATAGGTACATTGATCGTGACCCGCTGATGACCCCTATTGATTTTCAGGTCACTAGGTCAAAGGTCAAGGTCACAGTGACAAAAATCGTATTCACACAATGGCCGCCACTACAACGGACAGCCCATATGGGGGGCATGCATGTTTTACAAACAGCCCTTGTTTATTATACTATGCTCAGTATTGTTGAACACATACTTTATTCAATTATCCAAGTTTCAAATTCCTAAATTAAAAAATAAATTAAGACAAAAAACCAACACAAAATACAATTCACAAAATAAATAACTGGTCTTTTTTATACAAGAAGTAACCAAAATAAAACATGTCACCAGCCACAGACTGCCAGGCTTAACACAGAGGCTAGTTTTTAAAAATGTTTGTCCAAGTCTTCCACTGCCATTTTCCTTTTCTCAGAATTTCCTTTTCTTTTGAGAATATTGAACACCAGTCACTGCCTCCGGGTCCTTTTTGGTATGAGGTACTTTGTATACTGCTCACATGTGCTCTACAGAATAAAAAATCATAAAAATGTCTAAAGCAAAGAGTTATTTACATTCAACTATAACAAGAGATTGCAAAGCAATATGGTCCCCTACCAGTTAAACTTCACTATTTTAAGTTTGTTAAATATATTTGTTGCCATAGCAACCAGAATTCTTGCATTATAAACAACATGAAATAACGTGCAAAATGTCCTTATTGTCATCTGTTCATGTTTCAAGTTTCATGAAAAAATACTTAGAACTTTTAAAGTTATCCCAGGATCCAGAAAAGTGTAACTGACCAATATATTGAATTCCAAAAAGACAAAATACTTTCAGGTGGTTAACATTAAATAACTTATCTAGCCCAAGGCATGACAATATTTACCATGAATTTGTGGCCCTGTAAGTCCTCTAGGTAAATGCACTTAAAGAGCTGCTTTGCTGTTGGATTATTTCCCTGCCAAACTCTGCAGTATCTTCCATCAACTGGTCAATGGTAATTAAAGCACATAATGAAAATGTATAGGGAACGTAATTCATGAATTGTTTTAAATGTTAAGTTGTTAAATGGTTTTTAGACAGAGAACTAAAAACGAAGTGAATACATCGCAAAGCACTAAGCATAACTTAATTTGTTGGTATGATTAGTACAAATTTATTATTGCTATAATTAGAATGATGTGTAATTCTATTGGTATGAAAATGCACACTCAGATACCTAAAAACCAATTCCATTGGTTTAATTTTTTATTTACAAGCAAATACGTTGAATTGCTATCCCCCCCCCCCCCAATATGCTTCTGGACACATAAGTATTATATTTGACACTCAATCAAGCATGTTTAAAGGATACAAAGGGCCATAACCCCGTTTTTAACAGATTGTGTACAATTCCATTTGGCGTGCATCATCCTCTTATCCATATATATACTCGAACCAGGTTTCAATGAAATCCGCAAAAGCACTGTCAGGATATGGCCTTGGACACACACAAAAGTGTTTTTTTTCAAGATACAAAGTGCCATAACTCTGTTATTAACTAAAGGTGTACAATGCCATTTGGCATGCATCATCCTCTTATCCATATACATACTCATACCAAGTGTCAGTGAAATCTGCCAATTTGAAAGCACTTCCAAGATAGGGCTACAGACGGATGGAAAGACGGACAGACGGAAGGATGGAAGGACGGACAGACAACGCCAAAACAATATCCCTCCGCCTATGGCGGGGGATAATAATAAACATTAACACCATTAATGAGCATTGAGTGCTCAACATGCACAGTGCAAAACTTCCTTAGCCTCAGTTTCATAACCTTGCATGATAAAATTCCGATACTACATTCAACGTTATTAATTTCTCCACATAGGCCTTATTGCTTCCTTTTTCAACCTGCAAACTCCACTAAGTGAAAATTTGGGTGACAGCTGCTTTTAAACTAATATTTGCCATACTAAAACCTCAAATATCACATAAAAAGGTCTACAATAATGTCATAAGAAGATTAAATTTAAAGGAATATTTAGAAATAATAAAAATCACAAACCTTCATCTGTTGTTCTATTCCTAGACAGACTGCTCAAACACTGTATGCATCACTCTTTAGCAATATTTCATGCACTTTCCAAATGATATAAATACATAAGTATTTTAAGAAAGTGTTTTTAATGGAAAAACTAATGAACTCTTCTGTTTGTTAAATTTCTTTAACTTTATTTTAACAAGTTAAACCAGTACATTGTCCACCATGTTTCATGTTTCAATCTAACAGGTAAACTTTCTGTATTTTAATTCAGCCAATTAGAAAAGGCTGTTATATCTTATAACCAATAGATTTGCAGCAAACATACCCAACATCTGATGCACAGCACACGCTGGGCTTATCAGATAGATTGTTATTTGACAACCTGGACTGGCTGAGTTTGATATTGAGAAAAAACAGTGTGTACACTACTTGGACAGGGTTAAGGAAAATAAACTTGTAGAAATTGCTTTAAAAGTAACAACTACCCCTACTTCTGCAGAACTACTACTTTAATTACTACAGCATCAACAACACCACCACCAACAACAACAGCAACAATAACAGCAGCAACAGCAGCAACAGCAGCAACAACAACAGCAGCCACAACTGCTACTACTGCAACAACTGCTACTACTGCTACTTCTATTGCTACTACTTTTGCTACAGAAACTGTTAATGATACTACTTCTACTACTACTACTACCACCACAACCTCTACTGATATAAAAAACACTACTGCTACTACATCAATTACTACAACAACAACACCTACTACAACAACAACAACAACTACTACTAATACAGCTACTACATCTACAACTACTACTACTACTGCTGCTGCTGCTGTCGCTACTATGAAGTCTATTTGGCTATTTGTAAGTGTAAGGTGTTCTATATGTGTTCTTATTCCCCATTAGAACTTTTGTAATACTTACTGGTTCTTAAAGCGTTCTAGATGTGTTCTAGAACTACATTTTAAACCATTTTTAGAAATTTCTTGACCATATTTTGTCCTTGAAATGTTCTAAAAAGGTTCTTGAAATTATTGGAACAGTTTCAGTCCTAAGCCATTTTCCACAAATGTTCTGGATTTATTCTAAAAAAACTGTTTTGGAACAATTCCAGAACATACGTTTTAGAACACAAATATGGAACAGTTCCAGAACTGTTCCAATTTCTAGAACAAATTTATAATTATCTTTATTGCATTTTCTTTTAAATACAAAATACATGATGCAAATAAATTCATACATGTATTAAACTACAAATACATTTCAGACAACCAGCGAACATTTTCTAAGTTATTTTCCATTGATTTCCATCCAAGAAAATGTATAAATTATTTTCCATAACGATTTCCGTTGAAAAAAATGGCTAAGTCCAACTTTCCATGGTGTTTTCCATACATTCCGTGGAAATGCATGGAATTTTAGTCGAGATTCCGTGGAATTCCATAACAGCTTCAGATGGAAAATTGGCAAGTGGATGGAATTCCATCAAATTCCATGGATTTCCATCGATTTCCGTAGAATTCCATAATATTTTCTATGGAATTCCATAGAAAAGTGCTAATGACTATGGCAGATCTACAGACGGGATAATATACTGAACATTAAAGTGTACATAGATTGGGCGTACAAGCCTGATACAAACAAGTCAAGTTACATATAGTCTTAAGCAGAAAATGAAAGCTTTTGTTTATTAAAATAAGCGTTTCGCTATCCATGTATGCTGTAAGTTCGGAACAACGTTAATCTATTACTTAATGCATATGTTTACTGCTGGAGACAGGAGTGTAATACAAAATAATCTTTGGACAGTTAAAATTGGACAGTTAAAATTATATGTCACCTATTAGGGTGTAGGTTTAAAGTTATTTGCTGCAGAAAAACATTTGTTTCAAACGTGTATGAATAAAAGATGTTTCTTAGTGTACATATGAAAACATTCAAAGATGAAGACCATTTCATATAAAAAGGTACATGCTCACAAAATATGTCAATAACCCAGCTGGAAAATCCCTGAACACAATGTGGAATGAAACCTGGCCCTCCCGGTTCCAAAGCGGACACTACCGCGTCCCCAGTAAAGCTAGCTCATACACCAAGACATTATACGTTCTCCTTATATCTCACCCTACTAGATACACCCCCCATATTTTAAATGCTTTCACGTATTTTCTATCCATTTGGGATTCCATCCGGGCCTTTCCGGTCCCAAAGCTGACTCTCTACCGCGTCGCTATAAAAGCTAGCTCACAGCAAAACACTAGAAGTTCTCATTATATCTCACCTTACTTCATGTCAAAATATTATCATATAAAACAAAATATATATAAATGTCGGTTGATCGGTATAGAATTGCCATGCATTTCTAGATTTAACCCATGTATGCCTAGTGAACTCTCACATCCTTCTAAACTGGATCAATTTATTTCCAAAATTAGGGATATCTAGTATGTGTATTTCTATATTTAGAATATTTGTTACAGAAATTCCTTTACGCAAACAGTGCAGACCCTGATGAGACGCCTCATCATGCGGCGTCTCATCTGGGTCTACGCTGTTTGCCAAGGCCTTTTTTCTAGACGCTATGCATAAATTGGTTAAAGACATAGCTATTATTGTTTATACAAAGTCAAACAAATAATTTGTACATGTTTTTCAAAACTAAAGGCCGCATACTTGTTTCGAAAAACGAGTTTTGAGCCACATATTACAAGTCTCAATGGCTTTTATGCATAAAGAGAAAAAGAACTTTAGAAATTACACCCTACGGAGGGATACTCGACCTATACAAAACACCATTAGACATGCTTGATTTGAGAGAAATCCCATAAACTTTGGCCACATCACTGTGCCTGTGCACAAAGCATGTTACAGTGTTCAGTGTTAGGAATTCCCGACTAATCTCTCAATGTTCAAATGACACATAGACACGAAATGTGGCCCAGTTACAATTACGAGTTAAAATCCATCATGCAGAATTTCAGGGTCTGTCCTCGGTCACTAAATAGTCAGGGGAGGACTTAATTGACTATCAATTAACACAGTTTTGCTTTCAAGATGAGAAAACAAACACAACTGAAATAGTAGTGTCTAAATGAGATGGAAATAGTTTAATTATCTAACCACAAATGTTTGCTGTACTTGGTCAGCACCTCCGGAAATCGTTTCTGAACGCCTGAATAGGCTACCCTTATTTGCCATATTGCTATATTTGCTAGTTTGAATTCAATTTTATATAGAAAAACATTGTGCTAAAATGTGGCATTTACAATACGCAATGAAATTTTTAAAGACATTTTATTGCATGCAAACATGGCACACTTACTTTCTATCTTGAGGTTACTGGGCAGGCAAAGTTACTTAGAAAATTGAAAATTTGGTACAGTTGTGTGTTCAATTCCACTTTATTCCTAAAGTATCAAAGCTATTGCTTTCATACTTGCAACACTTACTAACTATCATAAGAGGACTGTGCAGGCAAAGTTATGTTACTTTTACTGGCATTTTGACAGAACTATTGCCCTTTTTTGACTTAGTTACTTTCAATATTTGGTAAAATTTCGTGTTCAGATCCTCCCCCCCCCCCAAAAAAAAAAAAAAAAATATTTTTTGAAACATGGTTTATAAAATTATATATTTTTATTATTTTATTTATTATTGGCAAAACACTGGTTTCAGTAATGTAAAACATGTATAAAGGACTTTTGTTTAGTCAATAAAATAATAGCGCAAATAAATCATATTTGCTACCAATAAATTTTTATTCATAGATATGTTCGTCTTTATAAAAATACGAATAAGTTATTAGCATCAGAGTAAACGTGATCGGAAGACTAACTACTGAAAATCCCACAAAACAAAACATTATAAGCCATATTCTTTCTTATAGTAAGACTTTTATAAATGATATTTCAAAAATTATGAAACATATATTTATTTGATCATAATTATAATTGGTGTGGATATTGTTATTGTTTATCAGCGATCAAATGTGTAAGAGCTGCATTTAATCAATTATAAAAACAAAGCCCTAACAAAGCGGAATACATAATAATTGTGAAATTTTGTAATTTTCTTTTCCATTGAATGAATTTTCATTTCGTTTCCATTGAATGACACTATTAATAATTTTAAGCATACAAATGGAAATCAAAGCGCCGTAAGCGCTGAAGGTCTGGGGCTAGATTTAGTGTGCTTGGGAAGAAGTTTAGTTCTTAAAAAATATAGTTCGACTATGTATATAGATGTCAATATCTTTTTACATAGTCAAACTATCTTTTTGAAGAAGACGTTTTGTCGGAAGTTTTTTATTGATTTAGTATGTCAGGCCTTGAAGAATCCACTCGACCGCTCGCATATGCGAGTGAAGTTGACGGTCGGGCGAGTAAAGTTTGTTAAATACTCGACCAACCCGGATAGTGCCGTTTTTCAAGTTGAGAAATATAAATTCAGTTTCAGAACTCCTGCCTGCCACATCGATACAAATTGCGAACAATTTTTTGAACGAACAAAAAATAGGTTTAGTACACAAAGAAACTGCACTTTCGTTTTGACAATGAAAAATGACGTCACGGGCACAGTAAAAATAATTATTGAAATCGGCTGCGCTCTTTTCGTGGGTGTCAGTGCTCTTAGCTATTCGATTAAAAGTGGAAAAAACAGTTTAATATATTGGTCATTCAGTGAAGAATAAAATTTAATTTTGATGTCAATATCAATAAAAAAAAATACTACATAACTGGTTAATTATAATACTTCTTCTATTCAACTAAAAAATAAACATATTTTTTTAATTAATAAACAGAGTGATTCGTGATCAGAAGCCTTAGCAAAAATTTACCATATTGTAAAAATTTGTCAATCAAGCGTGTCTTTCAGTAAAAGTTCGTCTGAAATATTAAAACTCAGCATGGAAAAGGGTTCTATTTTAAAATATCTGCAAGGTGGTGGAGACAGGAACAGAAAAAAAGGTCATCAAAACAAGAAGAGGAAAGTATTGAGGAAAGGAAACAGGTGTATTATATTATTTTTTTTAACTGCAGTAGACTAAAGTGAAGGGCGAGTGGATTGTCAGGCCTGCTCACCCTGCAGGGCGAGTGGTTCTGGAAAAATTCTTCAAGGCCTGTATGTGTATGCATTATTATAAACAGGTTTATAAAAATCAAGGCTGCAGCTGCATTTTTCAAAAAGTCACAATGTATAGTCGATCATTAAGTCATGGCCATCCTACATAGGCGATGAAGATATGTGGCTGGGAACGAGATTATGACCCATCTGGGTCTGTCACTTTTTGTGTGTCATAAAGGCTGAATGCCCGTTTTGGATGAAATGACGTCCTTATTCAACCAGTATCGGTACATGTTATGCTGATCAGTTTGTTTTGATAATATCTCCATTGATCGCGTATCTGGATGAACATAATTAATTTCAAAGTACGGAATTAATTGTACTCATATTAATCCGTAAATACTCATGGTTGCCATGGGAACAAAAAATGTTATTTTTTCATATTTATTACTATTTTAAAGAATTTAAGCCAGAAAAGCACAGAAAATCAACAAAATATGTTCTGGACAGATATGGAACATCGTTAACATGTTTATTATATTCATAAATATTTGCACATTTTCTGGAAAAAGGTGTGTATTCAGAAATTGAACATTTTGTACAGCTATGAACTTAAAACTAAAAGGAATAACTCCTCATGATACAATTTCGGTTGTGTGTCTGTACTGCCAGACATTATTTTGTTTATTTAGCAATTCAATTTTGTTCCATGATTGATAAAATTTAGTAGACAAAATACATTAAGTAAACAGTTGCTATGGAAACAGTAATTTGTGGATTGCATATACATGCTGTTTGTGATCAACAATGTATTTGAAGTTAATATATTATTAATCTTCGCATAAGTGTCAAACCAAATTCACTAGTGCATTTCATACGTAGAGATTCAAAAACATGATTTTCAACTAAAACAAACTTAAAGCAATAAGCACTACATATTTAATGGCACACGTCACTAATTAATTCACTATAGATTGAACTTTAAACACCAAAATATTCATTTACATGTAAAAATAAATCAAATACAAACATAACATGAACACATATCTTGATGTTTAAATGAACTACAACAGTATTAGTGACATTATTTTCAGACCACAATATTAGCAGGCATACAATACAATGTATTTCTTATCGTGTAAAGAATATTTTATAGTTAGATCACTATGAATGAGTTGTTTATCATTAATCAAACAAATGTGTCCACACGACACGGATGCCCACAACTGTAACTTTGTCACTTCATAAAAGCATAAGTGTGTAAATGTTTTTGAGATATACATCGCCTTTATTTCATTTAACTATTAGTTTGCGACATAACAGGTGTTCAATATTTAAATTTTGTTTGTTACATATGTCATCTGCTGCAGTTTGTAGATGTTTTTTTCTGCCAATTCTTTGCATGCATGTTCGAACTTGGCCTAGAGACCATCTAGATAAAACACTTGTGAACAAGTTTGGTGAAGATCAGATGAAAACTACTTGAATTAGAGAGCGGACATCAAGCTGAATGTTTAAAACGCACTAAGTGGCCTAGTGAACTAGTTTTTTGCCCGGCATGCCCCATGTTCACATTTGGCGTAGACATTATGTAGATACAACTTCTGACAGAGTTTGGGAAAGAGCGGATGAAAACTACTTGAATTAGAGAGCGGACACCATGCTGAATGTTTGAAACGCACTAAGCGACCCTATGACATAGTATTTGGCCAGGCATGACCCATGTTCGTCTTGACCTAGACATTATCCGGATGCAACTTCTGACCAAGTTTGGAGATCGGATTAGAACTACTTGAATTGGAGAGTGAACACGAAAAGTGTTACGGAGGACAGACAATCTGACAGACGGACAGTGCGAAAACTATATGCCGCCCGTTGGGGGCATAAAATATATGTTCATGTATCTGACATGGTGTGCAGAAACAACAAAAATGTAAAAAAAATAATATTCCCTTCTCATACTTAATATATTACCTATGGATGACAGACTGATTGGAAAAACAACACAAGATACACATTGTTGATATTTTGTACTCAAATTCATGCACATCAATAAAATATGCATAGTGAATAGTATATTGTCAATGTTTAATATTAAAAAATGGTATCCATACTTAACACTATAAAGGTAAACCATCTGTGTTGGGAGAATAAAGCGCACCCCAGTTAACATTTTCACGGATTTCTTTTTAAATATTTCACTATTTGAAATGGGAGCAAGTCGAGAGCCGGCTGATTCGTGATAGTTTTCTATATGTATCATGATTTTTTTTTTAACAAATCAGTATTTTTTCAGTAATGTGCAATGACGCGTTTGAACGGTTAGAAAAATGTCGGATCAGTGTTGGGACTTCATATTACAAACGCGCGGTTGCACTTTACTGAAAATTACTTATTTGTTAAAAAAAATCATAACATCTATAGAACACTCTTACGAATGAGCGAGCTCTCGACTTTATCCCATTACAAATGTTGAAATAATTTAAATAGAAATCCTTAAAATTGTTATCTGGGTCGCGCCTTATTCTCCCAACACAGATCTTAAAGTCACATGGTATACATGAAGGTGCAGTGTAAACAATGCAAGGTGTATATTATATCAAACCCGCTATTTAGCAGCACATCATTAAGTGTTCGCACTCCACTTTTGCCTATTCTGTTTTTATGAGGTGGATTTAGCACATCCATCTTTTAGCCCTATATCATGATAGTTCATCATGAAACTACCAGGTACTAGGTTCTGCCCCTGAATAAATAAAATATAGCAAAATATTTATGTATGATTGTGTTATAGTTGAAAATAATATATGACAATGAAAACAAAGGTCTGCTGAAGTATTACATCTCAATACAATCTTAACGATATTCCGATAGTCCAGAAACATATTTACTGAGAACATTTAATCAGTTTTCTTAAGCTGCAACCTCTTGGTCATGTCTGACAATTCATTGAAAATTTAAAGTTTCAAAAGCATTACCACATATTTGTGTAGTTGATCGTGCTTTATGAGAAAGATATTTTTTTCTTTCTACTTTCTTTATTTGTTGTTATGAATCTTAGATTATCATTACTTTCATGTTAAACTTGATCATGAACACAACCATTAATATTGGCATCCAAAACTATAAATTTTGACAAAAATAGAAACATTTAAATGTGTACCAATAAAAATAATCAAATATACATTGTTATTAAACACATTCCTGACATATGCATTAATGCTATCATTTCGCATGGAATTGTCATCGCTAACCTGTCATTGTGAGATTGCACAAAGATTTGCAACATAAATTTGATATTAGTTTTTAATACAACCTTGCTCAGTGCACAGTCTGTTAAATGTAATACAATAATTTTAAGTACATTAAATGAAAGTAGAATACGTGTAAGGGAATATATGCCCGTAAATTGTTCAACGAAATGTTAATATTGTCATTATAGAAAAGTTCAACTACAAATGATAAATTGAGAAGTGTTTAAGATTTTGACAACTACCTAGGCAAACAGACACATAAACAGCGTCTAAAATCTTCGTTATGACCGCCAAAACGGCTCATACAAACATCATGATTGGTGTAATAGATTCATTAAACATGTAATTCCATCCTTTATGACCAACTTTGATTTTTTTTAATGAGAAAAACAAATGAAAAACTTATTTTAATTTACCTTTGACAAAAACCAGGAAGTTTATCCGAAAATTGTCACTGTCAAGAGAAAATACGGAAAATTAAAGTTCCACTGACTAATTTTTATTGGTTTAGATTATAGTTCAAAGTTAATGGCAAACAAGTTGTTATTGTTTTGACAAAGTCCGCGAAACGGTAGTTAAAGACCGTCAAGTGAGCAACTTAATCTCGCATGAATATGTAAACAATAAAAACTATGTCGTGGCCAATGCTTAACAATTTTGATTCAAAAATATTTTTTACATGTATGAAAGTTCAAAGTAAAACTATTATTTATGGCAAACAAGTTGCTCTTGTTTTGACAAACTCCGCGAAACGGTAGTTAGAGACCGTACAGTGAGGAACTTATTCTCGCATGAATATGTAAACAACAAAAACTATGTCGTAGCAAATGCTTAACAATTTTGATTCAAAAAATTTTTACACTTTGTATGACACTGTCATGTTATATAGTGATGTTCTGTATTTACAAGCCGGGTTATTGATATCTGCAAAGAACTAATTTTATTGCGCACGCACTTATTATAAGTGGTAAATCGGAGTTATACAAATTTGGTTTTGGCAGCCAGCCAAGTCAGCTCGTCTCCGAAATCGGTATCAATACTATGGCCTAGGGGTTTCGCACCAGGCAAAAAAACTGCATATTGTGCAAATTGAACTGTTTTTGCACGTATATTGAAATCTCTCTACACAGTGTAAGGAGTGATACATGTAACAATCAAGCATTTTATGATAAATAAAACTATATATTTAATTTATTTTACGCAAGTATTTTTATGCCCCCGGTAGGAGGTCATATAGTGATCGGACTGTCCGTACGTCCGTCTTTCCGTCACACTTTGCGTTTAGGTTTCGAAAAATGCTCATAACTTCTATGTCCCTTGAGATATAACCTTCATATTTGGTATGCATGTGTATATGGACAAGGCCTCTCCATACGCACACAAATTTTGACCCCTGTGACCTTGACCTTGAATTTAGAGTCCGCGTTTAGGTTTCGAAATCTGTGTTAAGGTTTCGAAAAATGCTCATTACTTCTATGTCCCTTGAGATATAACCTTCATATTTGCTCTGCATGTGTATATGGACATCACCTTTCTATACACACATATTTTGACCCATGTGACCTTGACCTTGAACTTAGGGTCCGCGTTTAGGTTTCGAAATCTGTGTTTAGGTTTCGAAAAAATGCTAATAACGTCTATGTTCCTTGAGATATAACCTTCATATTTGGTATGTATGTGTATATGGATAATGCCTTTCCATATGCACAAAAATTTAGACCCTTGTGACCTTTACCTTGAACTTAGGGTCTGTGTTTAGGTTTGAAATCTGCGTTTAGGTTTCGAAAAAAGCTCATAACTTCTATCAAGAGTTTATAGTCATCCTATGGTGACAGCTCTTGTTGATTGCTTGTTTTCATGATGGACTGTTTCATGCACTGCTGTAACGTACAATGTTTACACGTAATTGCCGATTTTATATTTGCCGGTAATCGTTAAATACATTCATTGTGAAGCAGTAAAATTGCACAAATTTTTTAATTTATAGTTATTAAACACTGTATATTATGATTAAATTGGCTAATATATATATACACTTAATCCTGCTAATCCATTTTGGACTAATATCTTCATTTTTTTAAATATTATAACATATTTTATTAAATATAAAGAAGTGAAACTCCAGCTGCTGGAGCAGTATTGAATTTTCATTAAAAACAATTAGTTGGTCCTTTATCTAAGTCAAGTAACCGATTGCCAAAACAGTACAAAACAACACAATACAGCACAATACAAACCAACATAAACACAAAATATGAATAAAGCTGGGGTCACCGCCTTGGAACGGTCAATGCAAAACATTGGCTTTAAAATTTGGCTTAAATGACTGCTCGATATGCCAAGAGATAAGATTGAGGTATCTTAAATTGTGTTTAATGACCATAAAATCATCTACCACATGTGGTATATGCAGGCACCCCAAGTATAGGTCCCTGGTTTTATGACACCATGTTTACTTTGTAACTGTCTGGACAGTATCCGATCATAACGAGATAATCGGTTTGTGATGAACAAAGATGTAATTAAACACCGGGTTAAAAATGATGAAACAAACAGTGTCAAAATTGGTGTGAACAATTAAATAAAAACAATTACACTTATCGAGAAAATTTATTTAATACGTAACATGGAAAGTTTTTACAGACATATTAAGGTTCAAATCAGAACTATATGTTGCGTACATAAAAACGATCTATTTGTTGTTTGTTTTCATCCTTAATTGTGTTCTTTCATTAAATTTAATTTATTCTTAAAGAATTTACATTTCTGAGATTTTTTTAATCTTAAATGATGTGTTAAGTAGAGAGATCTTTGTGGTAATCACATACCGAGCTCGTAGATTGTGTTTTACTCCCGAGTTCGTTTTAGGTAAAAACAAATAATAACAACAATATAATTGTACCTAAAATGCATTTCCTTGCATGCTAATATTTTATTCACTGTTATAATTTAGAAAATTATATTTGATATAGTGCATGATTATCAATAAAATCGATAATTATATGAATTCCATCTCTTTTTGCCAACCAGTGGGCGGAGTCTTAACTTTGCAGGAGTGCGTGACGTCACGTGTTTACTCATCATTAGAATTGTTTTCATTATTTATCAATGCTTGTCATACCTTAGAAAGCACAATCATGTCCTTTTTGCCAGATTAACAGGCTTGAACACTGTAGCACAATTTGGTTCAATTTATAGTATAATGTGGATTTCAATAATTTTACAATGCAACTGCAATGTACAGTATCATGATAAACTTTGCTTGTTATTAAATCATTCTACCACGGCTGACCACCCTTGACCTGTTTTCTGTAGACAGAGTATGAAATTAAAGATTGCTATTTTGCGCTAAATCATGTGGTTATACTGCAACAAATCATGGAGTTATTCTGCAATCCAAACCTAGACATGTTGCAGGGCTTTTTTCCTTCTTTGAGAGTGGCTGGGTTCCGAGTATTCTCACAAATTTTATTCCAGCATTTCACAAATCTAATATGTCCAAAATATTTTACAAAAACAGCTGTTGTAAACTGTTTAAATGGACTCTTTGGGCTCAACAATGTCAAAAATATACCTTTTATATTTAAAAAATTCAAACTGTTTTGCTGTTCTTTTCTGATTTTGCAAATTTTGTTTTCTACTCATGCAATGGGTTATCAGTCTTGGACGTAACCCACTCGACTGTCGACCATGTCGATTGATTTTTGCGTCGGTCGAGTGAAAATTCCAAGTCGGTAGCCTGATCGGTCGAGTGTTTTTCTTTCTTGTCCGAAATTAGAAACAAGTTCCAAATAGCTTCATATAGACACTAATTAAAAACGTTGAGCACTTATTTATTAGACGCTTATCGAACAGTGTTGTAATTCGATCTCACGAGACGCTTTAACTATTATTACTGGGTGGAGAACTATTGGGGATTAATTTGTTTAGATGTCTTTTCTGCGTTTTTTTTAGGGCGCAACCCACAAACATCAACCGCAAAATGAGAATGAAGGTAGCAACACAAAATATGAACAGTCAAAAAAACGAAAATTCCAACCTTAATGGCAAAATAATCGGTCTTTGCTTGGTTATGATGTTTCCAAGTATTTAGGAATTCGATTCTGAGCCTGCATTGCTGACTGGCTGGTAAGTGGTAAGTGCATTTCATACATAATGAAAAAATGCAATTACAGGGTTGCCACTTAACTTGAAAAGTCAGGTAAATTTGATTTTTTTCAAGGTCAGTGAAAAGTCAGGGAATTTAAAAAATGGTCAGTGAAAAATGAAATTTCAGAAAAGTCAGTGAAAAGTCAGGGAAAAATAAAATTTTGGGTCGATGCATAAGTTATTTAGTGGCTATGGCAGTCTTCAGGTATCATTTGTTTTAGTAGATTCAATAGTATATGTTTTATTTGAAATGTTTTGACTATTTCTATGTACATAAAACATAAACATGTGTAAAGCATGTTCAAAAATGTTAATTTTTATCTATTTTTATGTCACCGACCACTATAGTGGGGGACATATTGTTTTTGCCCTGTCTGTTGGTTGGTTTGTTTGTTTGTTTGTTTGTTTGTTTGCTCCAACTTTAACATTTTGCCATAACTTTTGCAATATTGAAGATAGCAATTTCATATTTGGCAAGCATGTGTATCTCATAGAGCTGCACATTTTGAGTGGTGAAAGGTCAAGGTCATCCTTCAAGGTCAAATATATAGTGTTTCTGACAAACACATTTATTGTTTCATCTTTGATTAATTTTTTGTATCCTTGAAGGCTGAAAGGCTTTGCAACCCTTGCCCCCAGAGCTGATTCATAAGAGATGACATATGTGGATGTTACACCAGCTTGTATTAATGTCAAAAGAGATCAAAACATGTTACAGTCACAGTGACTAATCTTACTTTTCTAACACTGTTTTCATTTCACCTAGATCCATTTTATGTGAATTACAGGCTGTAACTATTACATAATTGTAATGTATATCGATGATTTGTCATGATGGAAATATTATTTTGTCTGTGATGTGCGCTGCATAATTATGCCACTGAGCGAGAAAGGCTGAATTTAATGGGCACTATTATTTTTAATTTTATCATTTAAATCATGAACTTACAAACAAATATATTTCAAAATTCTTTAAAATATACAATACCAAGCCGTTGTAGTTATAAATAAATACCCACACTCATTTGTCATCGTATATTAATTCAAAATTACACCACGAATGTTACTTGAATATCCGCTAGCAGTACTTAAAACCTAAAATCCGACCCGGCCTGGCCTTCGTGTCTCAAGCCCGCCTGACTATGATAAAGGTATATTTTCGGTCACTATCAAATCGATTAGGGACACACTACACTATCAGAGGGATCATGAATAGTATCCTATGGTAAAGAGGGTTAAGAGGGTTATGTAAATTGTAATGTTTATTTTAGTCATGCCGGATTTTTTATTGGCATAATGGCCGGGCCGCCTGATGTAATATATACAATCACCACAAGCGGATTCCTTTTTTTGTTCGAAAGTCTGCCGTACTTGGGGTGGGGGGGGCAAAATGTGTGGCAGTATGTGACAGGGGAGGGGAGTGGGTAAACATGTTAAAAAATAGTGTGACGTACTTAATGGACAACCCCTGTGTGGGTAGTTGTGGCATTGCGAGAGTATCTTTCCACTCTACTTGCCAACCCCTATAGTAATTGCATACAAATTAATTATTTGCATATATATAACAACCCTGTCCACTAATTCCGTAAACAAGTGGAACAATAATTTAAAGGACATCTTACCATAAAAAATATAACAAAAAGATTATGTCAGATAACGACGTAGTGAATTAAAATTGTTCTATGCAAGCATTTGTATGTTTGGCATTCAATGGAAGGGTTTATAAAGAAATTGATGAATAATACGCATTTTTATTTGTTAATTACAAATGTGTGTCTTTGAAAAACGTGTACAAACCAATATACGTGCAAAATTGAACCCAGTAATTGAAAGAGGCAAAACTTTCAGCAGCATGTCTACATCCATGTTTGTAAACTTGCTCTTCCAAATGCCAATGTGCTGATCTTGAGGAAATGTGTGTGTCCAGCTATAATTATGCTGAAATCATGTGAACATCGAATGGATTTTTCTGTATAAAGTTTAGTTATTTAATTAAAACAATTCTACAGAATATGTGTAATCATACTAACTATTACTTTATATTGTCAAATTATAGATAATTGGAAGGCATTGAACACAAACGTCTAACTTACTTTTACCTGAGGTTAGCAACACCACTTTTAATTTGTTCACAAGTGGCGACCTGCGAGGGAAATGTAGTGCATTGTTGCAGGCTTATTATAACATGAACTTGAACACATATCCTTTTTATTAAATGTTATATTTAATTAGGTTGATTTTTATCAATGTATTCTTTGTAGAATTCCGCCCTTGTTAAGTGAAGTAGCTATTGCTTGCAAATTGTTTCACTGATAAAATATGCGAAACAAAATGCAGCTTTACACAATTGTTTTCCTTCAATTAAGTATTTTTGACATGGTATTTGTCGTTGTTTTTATACGTCATAAAACGAACAATTAGACTTGCCAGTGTTGCAAAGTCAGTATGTCGGATTTTACAACCAAATATACATTTCGATTGCCTAATGTAAAACAATTCTGAGTTAAATGTAGGTAACGTTAACAGCTTCACTGCAAAGATTTCAGTATAGATGTAGACAGTCCTATTCATTTTCAAAGAATATGTAAGTGAAGTTTTTTAAAGGTTTCTTAAGAAGAAAAATTCAACGGAAGGAGTGCCAACATCTTAAATGGAATCTTGAATAGAGACGCTGAGCATTAAGTTATATATGTGACCTGATCTCATTCGTTGAGGCCAGACTTTTTTTAAACAATAACAATTTCATTTGCATTCTTGACAACTGTTGCAGAGTGTTTCACTAAATCCATTTACCTCATCAGTTACACGGTTTCTGTGCGCTAGCTAAAACCATTTTGCAAATATATGTAAACTATCGCAATGTTTTAGATTTATAAGTGCAGCCATTACAAAATGACCCCTTGGTAAGTAATGCTGCTTCTAGGATGCGTCAACGGTTGTTAAATGTTGCAAATGTTTATATCATAGATTGTTACTTAGGTCTGTTTATTTTTTTACCAGAAATGAGGATGTTCAAATAATGTCAAAGTTTATAAATCTAAGCACGCATATTTATTGTAAATACTTCTTCATGGCTTTATTCGTGTGCGATAAAGTTTGAAACAACATTTCAATTACACATTATGCATTGAAAAGTCTGTTTCAATTCACCAAATATGAATGTCGTATGTATCTTACTGTCCGAGATTAAAGGATTGCTTGACAGACAGATAGATTAATAAGTGTTTCAATGAAACCGATAGTAAACAATAAACATTTTGCAAATGCATTTATGAATCATTCAAAGTAAAACAGGAATAAGAATGGACCTTTCATCAAATGTTTAAATGCTGTAATGAAACTTGCTAAAAGGCAAATTACCAGAAGATTATTGTATGATATAGCTACGTGTATATTTCAATCGATTTTAAGGGAGAAAATATCGCTATTTCTCCTGGTCAAGATCCTCCTGTTGATTCTGACTAATGATTTAACAATGCCTTATTTGGTCGATTAGTTTCCCAAAGCAACTTGGCTTAACTGCACTGCACATGTCAATCTACAGTTCATACAATAATCACCTAAGTTTCCGTACACAGATTACAAGTACGTATTGTGTACGTTCAATATCGTTCAATCAAATAATCGCAGCGGGGTCTAAAAGAAAACCGTTGTTGTTCATTTTTTTTGATAAATTAAGTCAGCAATATGAAAGGTTTATAGTATTACAGTGAGCATAACATGTACAATACAAAGTCAGTTTAACACTTTCTGGTAACAAACATAACATGTTACCGTATGTTACGGAAAATATATATAGGCAAACCTTGTTAAACATTCAAAGGAAAATAATGACACGTAGACAATTCACTCATGCTTATAAGAACTGTTTTACTGATGTACCTGTTAAATACCCACTGGTCAAGCTGTGCAATCAGCCACTGACCTTACAGATTAACGGATGATACAGGATGATATCCATTACGATGTGTCTCTTCGGTTTTAATTTTGCATTAACATTGTACAAAAATACTTGCCTACCGTTACCGTGTATTTAGCCCAAGTCGATTTGTTCTTGACTTGAAAATTCAAAAAAACATACGAACGGTATTTACATGAACGCCTAAGTGACAGTGAAACAAGTGTGAATTCATGCTGATTTTTAACAGACCTGTTTTAATGTCTAGTGTCTAGTATTTAGTGTTTGATGAAAGGTTGCTGTTAATAATAAAAGTGTCTGGTTTTTGTTTTCTCTTTTCATAAACGTGTTTTTGGCTTATCTGTCGAAGTAATGATTTGATCTTTTTGAGTAACAAATGAAATGTTGAGACAATTTACTGTCGGTAGGTACGAATGAAGAACCGGAAGTTTCACATCTTTGTAACATTAGCAACATACTGAGAAACACAAATTTAATCTTGGTTTAATAATGTGCTGATTTGTTCAATTTATATTATTTTCATTAAAACAGCTTTGCATTATCTTTTTAAACAGACGAATTCTGATGAATAACTTACGGGAAAAGTAGTTCAGAATAAATTGTACTCGAACCAAATCCGAATTATTTTAATACATTTGCAAACCATTTAAGTTATTTTTAGTAAGGAGCCCATTCAATTGAATACAACGCTAAGTATATTTCCGCTCTAGTATGTGCAGATAAAAATTGTTCCGTGACATAATATAGTTACAGCGCATATCTATGAAGATAAGTGTTTTTAAATACAATCGAAGGGAATTTTCGTTTGGCGATGAATGCATGCGTTTAATGACAAAAGGCGTTTTGTTGACTTCAACTATATAAAATTTGAAATGTATCGGGATCCTAAGTCTTTAATTATTGCTTCTAAATTAGCAGAACACAAAAGTAGCTAATTCATCAAACTAAAACAGATAACAGACAAGCCGATAAGTTGATCTTTTTTCTCATGTACACGCATATTTGTTTTCATTGTTTGAATATGATTTTAGCGATCCCAATATACAAACATTTTCATCCAGAAAAATAGCTGATATAAGATCAAAACTCGCATTTTAATGGTTTACATTTGTTTACATTAAATAACGTAACATTAAACTTAAGTAATGTTATGTGACTATATGTTGATGATAAAGCTCTCGGATTGGACATAACGCACTCAATGGTCATGAAATTCAATGTGATTTGTGGGGGCAAACGTCTATGTTTTCCACAATAACAGATCACATATCAGCATCGTCTTCAACAGATAGTAACAACAATCGATCCGTTTGCTCAGAACTGATCTGAAATTTAAAAAAATAAAAACATATCGATCCGAATAAATCGTCATACTTATAAAAAAACTATATTTACCAATTAAGGGTATGAATGGATAATGATGTAATAAATTTCGTTTAATATTGACAATAACTAAAATGATAAGCGTCTTGAAAATGATATTGAGGCCAAGCCACTTACTCTAGATAGAGACTGTGCTTGCTTTTCTACAGAACTCCCGCCGGTTAACGGGAACTCTCCAACGGCTCGCCGACGAGCTATGTATCTGAGTGAGAATACTGTTATCATTATCATCGCTGCTCCTATGGCAACCACGCAGATTGGCACCAACACGCTCAGGACATACCGGTGGTCCTGTTAAGGAATTAATTGTGTTCGTCTGTGTTTGTTAGATACAAATATAATACAAAGCATCTCTGACCAAACAATTTAAGTTGTTTTTTTGTTGCGAACAATGTGTTCTTATTTTTTAATATGTTATGGTGTAATTCAATACAATATTAAACATTGTGTTTTGCACTCTTTACTTAAATGTTCATGCCATGAAATATGTGTTCTGTATAAATATATGTATACATTATAAATGACAATGTAATAAATATCAATTTATGCTTTATTAACAATACTTAAAACTGTTTATTATAAAATGTTATGTAATTACTAAAATGTTCCTACCTTGATTAGATCTGGATCGAACGGCTCATGGTCCATAGGCACTTGAATTTGTAATCAATAAAAAGTTATTAATGTAAGAGTAATTCGAATTATTCCAATTGTTTAAGTTGTTTATCTGGAGTTATCTTTAGCTGGGTTATCGATAAAATGTGTCCAGATTTAAACTGCAAGAAACTGTTTCATCATAATATGTGCTAGTCAAGACTTAGACATTTAAACTGCATGATACTGTTTATCATAGTATGTGCTAGTCAAAACAGAGACCTTTAAACTGCAAGAAACTGTTTCATTATAATATGTGCTAGTCAAAACTTAAACATTTAAACTGCATGATACTGTTTCATCATAATATGTGCTCGTCAAAACAGAGACATTTAAACTGCATGATACTGTTTCATCATAATATGTGCTAGTCAAAACTTAGACATTTAAACTGCTAGAAACTATTTCATCATAATATGTGCTAGTCAAAACAGAGACATTTAAACTGCATGATACTGTTTCATCATAATATGTGCTAGTCAAAACAGAGACATTTAAACTGCATGATACTGTTTCATCATAATATGTGCTAGTCAAAACTTAGACATTTAAACTGCATAATACTGTTTTATCATAGTATGTGCTAGTCAAAACAGAGACATTTAAACTGCTAGAAACTATTTCATCATAATATGTGCTAGTCAAAACTTAGACATTTAAACTGCAAGATACTGTTTCAGCGTAATATGTCCAGGAAAAACAGAGACGACATTTTTTCGCATTTCCACACAAAGTAACGATAAACTATCGGCAAATATGAACATATGCGTGGAAAGAACTTTTACGGACATAGGTCAAAATAAATATTCTTTTTCCGTCTGATTACGCTGATGTACGTTATACCCATGTCTCCGTAACACATGAAAGAGTGAAGGAAAGAATTTAAGATTGTAATGCAGAACAAAAATGAAAATTGGAAGTTTATTGTTCATTAAATTGTTGCAATAACAAATCTCATTTCACACCATGTTGCCGTGTTATTATGTTTTATTATCACGACTGAATATAATTATTGTAAATCACCGAATCTTTGACAGTTATATTCTTTTTGTTGTGGCATATTCACGCTATGCACGAAATGCGAAAACTGCAAAAATCTTTAATCAAAATAGGACACATTTTCCAATATTGTCCAATACCAGTTTTGTATATTTGCATAAGTTTATCAGACTGTTATGCGAGGTAAAGTATTGGAGAAGATTATTAAATATATTTAAACATGTCATTTATTATGTGCTCACGGTTTATATAGGTTTAACACGTCACAAAAGGTTAAGTCGTGCACCCCGTACACTCGTGAACCAAAGTAAGTTTACTTTGATTATTTTACTTACTCAGCTGTAAATGGTGTTGGAACAATGTTGGGTAATGTTTGTGCTGACGGATGAACGTTGTCATCGCAAGTTTGATGTCATCAGTGGGGCCGGGCAGCTGTCTGCGCTCTGGTGTAGATGCCTTGCCTTTGGTATTGGGTTTGACATAATTGCTGAATGATTTACTAGCATATACTGACGAAGTTGTGAATAGTGTCGAAGGATTTGAGTTCACATATGAAATACTTCCTTTAATAGAAACAGTTGAATCAGTTTGTGAAATTTCTGTTAGTTCATGTGTACGTGTATTAAGTAGTTTGTTTGCGACAGTTGACTGAATTATCGTTTTGTTGAAAATGTATTCACTTTCAGTTGTATTTGTAAAGTCATCAGTTGTATGAATAAAAACGTGATCACTTTCCGAATCGTCTTGATTTATAGCTACCATTCCCGTGCTTGCATGGTATGAAGTAGATGTAGTAATTTGTAAAGCAAAAGCCTGTTTACTACGGGAAACATCGTAGTGCTCACTTGCATACGAACAATAACACAATACAGTTAACATAACTATGTTACTAAAAATGACATATTGATAGAAAACGCACCTTTTCGTAGACATTTTCCTGTTGTCGAATAAACACACGTTTGCATTGAATATTATAAGCCGATACCATAAATTAATCCACTCGATCACACCGTCGACCTTCTTGATACCGAATACTTGAAGGTACCACACAAATCTTTTTTTTAAATATATTTCTTAAAAGTTATGTTACATTTTTATTGTATAAAATGATTATCCAAGAACATCCATGCTACACGTGTTCGCATTAATTTAAGTAGATCACATATTTTCTTTATAATAAAATGCATTCATTTAGTCCATTCATTTATCTGCATCTTTCTGCAGTAACGGACGATTTGCCCAAATACATCATTACTAATGATCCAAGGGGAAAAGGCTGCACCAGCGGACCAGACTGTCTGATATCGGGAAACAACACCGCGCAGGATATATTATGGTGTACACTAAAAAGCAACAGACATGTTATAAATGTAAAAACAGTATTATTCGTTATAATATAATTATTAAATAATTATTGAATTCGTTACTGTTAAAAATATCATGTAGCTGCGCATGTACGATGATTAAAAAGAAAATGTTTAATGGTAGGTGTTTATTATTTATGTCAATCTAATACGCCATATGAGGCACGTGAGGTCAACATATTTTCACAAGAAATAAACAAAGAGAAAACAGAGCAAAATGAAATAATACACTCACAAGCCCGCACGCAACCCCCCCCCCCCCCCATACACACACACACTCCCATACGCACACACTCACGAATAGACAGACCATATATAAACGTACATGGACAAAAAATGAAATTTAAACATCTCCTTTTTCGATATACCACCCATTACATAGTGTTTCAATTTTTACCTTACAATCATTTTTTCGAAACCAAACTCCTGTTGTTATTAATTGTGCAGGCATATGCGTACATAAGCTAATATGCGTGGTGTACTATACGAACATATTTTTGTCGAGTATCTGGCAGACATAATATGTTCGGCAAGTCGATTCTACATCTATTTTTATAACATGCCATTTACAACTTAAAGATACGTTATATACATATATGATGAAGTTAGAGAAAAATGATTTAATAAACGTGATTGAGTTTAATAAACAAAGACGTTGCGAGACATTATTTGTAAACATGGTTTCTCGAGAAATAAGCTCCATAGAAAACCATGTTATCGTTTGATTAAACAAGGACCTTACAATACGGAAAACATTGAAGGCGCCAAGTACGGTAAACTGATCGAAGTAGGTATATTATAATTGTATAATTCAACATTATGTATACGACCATAACAATAACAATTTAAGCGATTGCAATGATTAATACTCGATAGATTTTTGTGGATTTTTAATACCTAGGCCCTAAAGGAAATGAAAACTGTAATATATATATATATATTGAACCATTCTTTGATCCATTAATGAAGTTGAAGACCGAACAAATCTGTATTGCCGATTAAATAAGATTGCATATTTGGCGACTGGTCAATACTGTTGAAAACGGCCAAGTAGATGTATACAGACAAGCGAATCTTCATGCATGATCAGTTGTCAAACGAAAGTACGGTTGATATTCAAATGCATTATTTTTCTCTTTCCGGGATATTGGTTTATTATGTTGATGCTGCATTAACAAATATAAGTGTATATGAAGTGAAAACACCAAAAATAAACAACGGTTGCGATAGACACCTATAAACTGTTAGATGCCCACAATATCACTTTAAGCTTGAATAAAAGGACTAAATTACTGTAAACCAATTAAAACAGGATAATCTGGGAAGGCACTTTACGCACATGCATTATACCCTCTTTTTACAGAGCACGGCCCATATGTATTTTTTTAAATCATGCTTATCAATTAAATCATTCAGACATTAAAGTAAGTCGTACTAGTAGTTTCACTATATCGTGTAGGAAATAAACCAACCCCAAAAGTCCTGAAGTGCAGGACACTCAAACATTCATATGCGTGCTTTAAATAATACCAAAGTGTGTCACTTGACCCATGTATGGACTCTCCCATCCTTCTAAATTGGATCAATTTATGTCCAAAATTAGGTAGGTCTAGTATATTTATTTCAGCTGCAATGTTCGATTAGAAAATAGCATCGTTTACTAATGTGTTTTTAATGATGTATGTATGTATACATGGTCAAATTGCTGTACAAAACTTAGATACTGAAAAGTGTGCGAATTCCGGAAAAACAACAACAGGTGATAACAATAAATATACTTATAGTGAAACGGCAAAAACGTTATATTATCCAGTACTGTTAAAGACGAACGGCATAAATATATTAAAGATAGAAATGGTCACAACAGGTCTAACCAACTTAGTAATGGCAATTCAAAGTGTGTTTGATTTAAATCGTTTGAAAGGCGCATCACATTTATCCAAGAAGTATTCATAAACACAATAATACAGCAAAACCCTATTTCGAACAGAATGCGTACTACAGTATTAATTATCCGTATAGAGAGTCGACGATTTGAATGTTTTTATTCATGGCTCAGTAAAATGTAATACTTCATTTGCTTTTGCTACAAAGAATGAGACGAAACTGAGCTGGAGTGAGCCTTCCAGGAAGGAATGCCATCCGGAGTACACCACACAATGCTTCTACTATGAGGTTTGTTTAATGGTAAGCGCTCTCCCGCACAATTTCTTTGCATATGTTTAACATATGTTTAACATGTTAAAACCTGGTTTTAAACAAGAAGTTCCTTTATGCATCTTTGATTAACAAATGTGATGCTTTGAAGAACATCACGAACATTTCTCAACTAAATAAAATATAGTTATACGTACATCGACAGTATTTAAATTCCTTTTTTATAATATTTATTTCACTCTTACGTTAAGCAATGCCGTTCGTTAAAGTTGTGTTTTATTTGTAAATAAAAAGACATATTTCAAAACCATGATTCAATTTAAGTATACTTAATGTAATACTCCAAAGAACGTATAATAATCAAACAAATAGACTGCTTAATGACGACAACTTTTTCAAAGTTGTTATCACGATACTTATATGTTTGAGACTTATAGCGGATCTATCGCATTAAATTGATCAGCCTTCAACCCAGACTGTGGAATCTCTTCTCATACAGTGAAACGATTAATGGAAATTTACGGGATAACGTCCGAATTAAGTAAGAAAATGTATTGGATAATTATGTCACTTCAAACGATGTCAACTTTTTCATATATGGGTACCCTCATGCTTTCATGTAAAGCGTTCAACATTATTTCAATATAAAATATTGACAGATATCTTTTTCAACCTTAACGGTCCTTTCATCATATTTGGATATTACGGAAATTTGCACGTTGCGCAAAATCTTGCAATCTTTTTATAAACAGCGAGAAATTATCAGCTGATAATTTGAGAAACTGTGATTATAGACTTTATAATGTCTGATGGATCTGCGCTTTATTGAGCCTAGTATTGGTTCAGTGTGAACATACCAAGTAGTCCGTGACGTCATTATTTGGCTCGCGCGTGATCAAATATTTGCTCAACTTAAAAAACTATGTATTATTCCCGGGTGGGGGGGGGTAACTTCCCAAATTATAGGTAGGATACGGATGTCACGCAGAGACTTCCGAAATGTGACCCATTTTTATACCGGAACTCTGATAAAGTAGACCCATTTTGATACAAGATTTTTGAAAAAGCATACCCATTTGAATACCATTCAGAAAGTGGACCTATTTCAATACAAGAAGTTTGATCAACTGTGTACTCATTTAAATACTAGAATTTGATAAAGTGGACACATTTCATACTAGAATTTTAATCTCTTTCATATTAATACAGTATACTTATTGAATTGCTATTATATCTTGCCCGCTACTGAAATTTACTTTTTGATACCCATTTATATACAAGAGTGACATTTATCATACCCATTTTGATACTGATACTTTCAAATCTATATGCATTTATATACAAGCAAATTTCTGATTTCAATACCCATATCTATACTTAGATGCTCAAAACCATACCCATTTCTATATTGTTAGTCGAAAAACACACCCCAAAAAATCGGCACACCCCTATATACCCGTATATAGGAAGTTACCCCCCCCCGGTATTATTTCTACTCAAATTTTACAACATTAAGCTCTTGCTACGTGTAAACGGAAGCACTACCCACTGTTATACAAATAGTATCAACAGATTTATAATTGTTAATCATTCGAGGAAAATGATGCCCCAGTACGACAAGAATGTTTTCCGTATATATCTTCATTTTTGCCATACTTTTATCGTCAGTGGCTGAAAGCAGTGGAGCTAGTTTTTGTCACGTAGATAAAACATTTAAGATCGATGTCTAGCATAAAGTATGTGTGCTTTTAGTCTGTGATTTATTGTGGGGTAAGTATGAGATTCGGCTAGCCTTCAACCGGATTAAACCCCAACTGCTTTGTTTTCACCGCTAAAAGGCGTTGATCAAAACTTTTATAAAAGTAAAAGTAAAAGTAAATTTGTAATTTTATTTCTTATTTAAAAATACATGTTTCTATTCAAATTAAACAAGTCTCTACTAAATGCACAACTGCGGAAAAGAACGAATAAGAAACGTAACAAACGAAACATCGAATGTATAAAGAAGACGACTAATAGCGGATCTAACGCATGTAATGGATCAGCCTTTTGAGACTAATAGCGGATCTAACGCATGTAATGGATCTGCCTTTTGAGACTTATAGCGGAACTAACGCATTAAAGGGGCCTTTTCACCGATTTTGGTATGTATTGAAGTTTGGCAATAAATTCTTTATATTTATGAATGTAAACATTTTATCTAAACAGTTCAGATAAAAAGGGGAATATAAAATAAAAGAAAGAAAAAAAGTAACAGTCAACAGGGCTCATACCACTGACCCCTGGAGTGAAAGTCTATCGCTTAGACCACTCTGCCATCCTTGCTCATACAATGAATGATGTCTTTTATACCGGTACTTTATACAAGCAATCCTCCTAGTTTCCAAAAATATAACGACAACAACAGAACTCTCCAAATTATTCAATCGTTTGGCGTTACAGCGGTTTAAAATTTTCGGGTTTTTAAATCGTTAAAAGATGCATATAATGGATATTTTAGAGCAAGGTAAATGTTCAGTATTACTATTTCCTCACAAATATCATAACTACAACGAATATTTGCGAATCTGAAATTTAAAAAAATGTATTTTGTAAATTTACCAAAACGAGAAAAGGCCCCTCCTTTAAATTGATCCGCAGACATTGGCATCGCTTCTGATTCAGTACGAAGATGAATAAATAGTTAAAGGACATCGCTTGCAGAAAGAAAATGTGTTTTAGATTATTGAGTCACTTCGAACGGGGTCAACGTTTTCAAATTCGGTTGCCTTAATGCTTAATATTCAGCGCTTAACATTAATTATATATATATATATATATATATATATATATATATATATATATATATATATATATATATATCGACAGATATTTGTTGTAACCATCCCTTCATTATTGTTTGAAATTTCGGAAACTTTTAGTTCTTAGACATTTACGAGGAAACGTTTTGGTATTGGCATTGCACTTAGAATAATTTTGTTCTTACCTACCCCTTATGCTGTATTTGTGTTGTGCGTCATAAAGACATACTGTGATAAACAAACAAAATTCACTTTCTCTCAATTGATGTTAACATTCAAACAATAACACATATTATTTTAAACTGTGTTACGTGCGCACTTACTTTTAAAAAATTGTTCGAACCTTCATATACATTCAAAGCAAATATTTCGAAAATTTATTTTCTATTTTAATATGTGTTTTGCTATAGATGCAATAGTTATTTGATAATGTTCACTATAAATTCTGATCCAGAAATTTATTAAATATTCTGACAACCCAACCGTGAAAACAATTAACATCTGTATACTTTTGTTCTTTCGGACAACGGTTTCTTTTATTTTTATATAATCCCACGACATATTATGCAGCTGTTAATGGTTACGCTTTATCCTTTTTAGAATTAAATATCAGTTAAAACCAATGAAGCTTTTACTAATTTACAAGGTTATTCAATAGCTTTGGTGTATACGGATATTCACACGAAAAATGTTTCCATGTGATATAGATTTTTTTGATTTTTCTTTGGGGGGGGCGGGCGGCTGAAAAATCATGTCTCAAAAACAAAAGCTGTGGTTTTTGAAAGAGGAATGGCTACATAGTTTTAGCTATATATATATATATATATATATATATATATATATATATATATATATATATATTTATATAATACCTTAGTTGAAATTTTAAGTTCGTTCAAATGCCTAGGCATACACTTGTTCAAATGTTCAAAAATGGTTACTTTAACAGATCCCCAAAATTGATCGCACAACACGCATCCTTTTCATTAAGCAAATTATTTCAGATATTTGATGCAATTGATTTACCAACCCAGCAGAGAATAAAATTATTTGACTCACTTGTTCCACCAATTCTAAATTTCTGCTCTGAAATTATGGGGCTTCCATCAAGCAAAAGACATTGAATTAATACATACTAAGTTTTTGAGATCACTTGTTGGAGTTAAAAAATCCACAAACTCATCTGCACTGTACGGAGAACTCGGAAGGATCCCTTTTCAAGTATGTCTCCATATTGGTATAAACTGATCAATTTACATGACGATCACATTGTAAAAAGGTGTAAAACATGCTAAGGAGAGATATGCTAAGGAAAAGAATTAATGACAAAAAAATTGGGTATTAAATATAAGGGAATGTCTCGAAACTAATGGTTTTGGTGAAATTAGGAATACAGAAAATTTTGATTTAACAACTCTTGAAATTGTTTACAGGCAAATTATAGATAGTTATCACCAAACCTTGCATTTCGACGTAAATTCATCATCTAAATGAAAAACATATTCTCTTGTTCAACAATAACTCACATTAGAGCCATTGCAAAAAATATTCATGAAAAGAAAAACAGATTTGCTCTTGCAAGCTTCAGAACATCCTCTCATAAACTTGCTGTTGAAACCGGCAGATACACGAGCATGCCCGTGAATGAACGAACCTGTTAATCCTGTAACATGAACTAAATTGAAACAGAATACCATTTTTTTACTTTGTTGCCCAATGTATAAAGAGCTAAGAATGAAATATTTAAAACCTTATTACTGTCACTGGCCTACCCTAAATTAATTCGAATTGCTTCTAAAATCAACATGTAGTACCAGCTTATATAAAATTGCCATTTATATATAATGCCGAGAAATAAAGAAAAGAAACTGATTTCTTATAAAGACACCCTCTATATACTTTTTTAAATAGTATGAACAACCTCACTTTTCATTTACGAATATTATATGTATAATGCTTCACTTTTGTCATTATAGTTAGCAATGTGATGCTAAATACTTTGTTGTATGTTCTGTTGACTTTGTACTTCTCAATGTCGATATTATTTATTGTGCTTACACATTGTATAATGTTTATGCAATACAATATTGGACTTGGATGTAGAACATAACGATTTTAATATAATATTATGCGATATAAATAACTCATATCACACACTAGTATCACATGGTGACGACAATGCATACGTGTTCAAATAAAATCTGAAATTTGCGTTATACCATTAGTTGTAAGGTCGTATTCAGACATAATGACGTCGAGTGAATTATGACCATAACAGTCGCGTTCTAAAAGAGTATGTTTTGTCACGTTCTGAGTCTAATTTTCCAATAGGATGCTTCATTGTGACTATAATCTCTGTCACTGCCTAGTTATTACGGCCTTAATAATGACCCGATTGATGGAATCCTCATTATCTCTTAGGCTATTCACCTTAACACGACAGCCTTTTGTTTAGGTGCTGTATTATTACCATCTGGACTAAACACAAGTTTTTTATAACGTCACCTGAATTGCTCTTTGGCAACCTTCGTTGGTCACAGTATTCAACTGAATTTTTTTTACATTGTAGTTATCATATTTTCATTATTTATCAGACAACATATCTCTTAAAAAGTTTAACATAATGGCTCGGTGAATTCAGAAACAAGACCAATGCATCATAACATAAAATGAAAAATATGTAATAGTAAAAATGGCAGTAAAAATCACTAGATTATGTGCCTTAAATCTGAGATGAAATGGTGATGTATTAGAATTTCTCATAATTAATGTGTCCCATAGTTATATAAGTGTATAGTCGCATGCATGAGTGGTGTAATAATACCATTTAAAGCCTATAATGTACTAAAACAATGTAAAATTTGATGTTATTTTGTTAAAGATCTGTTATATATACATGTATATAGTGTTAAAAAGTTAACATGCAACATAGTTACTGTAACTAAGTGACAGTTTTACTGTTTTGGTTGGATGCACATGCATATATATCATTTTAGTAAATTAGTAATGTAATTAGGACATAATTATTTTCAAGAATTTGCGAATACGGGCTCAGATAATGCCGAATACAGATATCTTTTATTGATCTGCATAATAGCTAAACCATTCGACGCAGTGAATGTTTTCTAAGCCTTCCTAAACATTTTTATCCGATTTAAACCCTAACCTACTTGTAGTATTACCTTTATTCCCCATAGCATACTTATATTTTAAATACTGTGTTTTATTGTTAAGAGTTTATAGACTTTTTTACTTTATTTAAACATCTTCCTAAATATTGCATAGTCAAATATGCGGTTCTGTGGAATGGGTGAATTTGTAATAAACATTCTCATACACTAAAATGTTTTGATCACCGGTTTTCTTTCTCAAGAAAATCTGTAAACAGGCACCTTCATACATGCTGATTGTCCAAAAAAACAGTTCATTTTAGAAGGATGAACTTTTCAAACAAATTCGAGCTGAACATAGAAAATTTCACTTTTCTGAACTTGTGGATGTGTTATTTCCCCAAAAAAAAAAGGTTGGACCCTTTTAAAATAAGAGATGTGTTTGTCAGAAACACAATGCCCCCTATTGCGCCGCTATGAAATAATATTTCAATATATCATTTGGCATGTTTAGAAAATATCTCCCTTTTAAAGCTTATTACTTCCCTTGGATTGTATTTTTTTACGTTTGACCTGAAAGGATGTCCTTGACCTTGACCTTTCACCACTCAAAATGTGCAGCTTCATGAGATACACATGCATGCCAATATCAAGTTACTATCTTCAATATTGCAAAAGTTATCGCAAAACTTTAACCAATGTTAAAGTTTTGAGACAGAATGACAGACAGACAGGCCAAAAACAATATGCCCCCGATTATTCGATCAGGGGGCATAAAAACACTACCAAAAACACCCTGTTATCATGTTGTCTTTAATGTTATTGACTTGTTATTTAATGTTATTTATAATAAATAAATCTTAGATTAAATACTATTGACTCACACGCTAAATTTTCATGATGCTTCATAGCTTTTGGAAAAGAAAAACAACAACACTATTTAACATTTGGTATCGGCAACCAATATGTTTTAATTATGATTTCCAACAATCAGCCTTCCAGTACTCGCACTGTAGTATACAGACTCTGGAGAAATCAGACCATCCTCTTTGGATGCCAACGTCACCACTCCTCCCTCACCATCCACCTGAACTACATTATGACTATGCCCACAGACCAGCAGCTGTCCTGTCTCTGATACGTGTACACCTGTAGGCCCTCGAAGTGCAGGATCTTGCAAGGATGACAGGACAGTCCCATCCATAGACAGCGTAAAGGAGCTTGTTGCAGGTGTAGTTGGTTACATACAGCCGTGATCCATTGGGACTTACTGCGCACTTGTACGCTGGAAATAAATATAAAACAGTATGTTTTGATTACCATCATATTCCGAGGGTTGCACAATTATAACCATGTCAGAACAAAATATTTAATATTAATTAACAACACACTAGTTTGCAAAGGATAGCAATATATTCGATAATAAATGCTGCACAGAAGAAAGAAACTGACTTTGAAATACAACACTAATGACACTTGATCACCATGAATTAATTAACATATACATCCATTTGAACAATACTTTTATTATGACATGTGGGGCTGTTTTGTTTTGCTTATTTATTAAACGCACTCGGATGTTGTTTTACAGCCTAAAAGGGGTCTTTTCACAGATTTTAGCATGTATTGAAGTTTGTCATGAAATGCTATGTATTAATAAATGTAAACAAAGGATCTAAAAAACTATAGTAAAAACAACTAAAAGAAAAAAGAAGATTATCCCTTAACTATGCTCAAACCACTGACCCCTGAAGTAAAAGTCTATCGATTAGACCACTCGGCAATTCGTGCTCATGCTATGATTGTTGTTTTTTATATTTTATATATATAATCCTCGTAGTGTCACACAATTTAACGACAACAACAAAACTCTCCAAATTATTAAATCGTTTCGCGTTGCAACGCTTTATTATTTTCAGGTTTTTTAATCGTCAAAAGATGTTTATACTAGATAATTTAGAGCATGGTCAATGTTCAGTATTACTGTTTCATCATAAATATCATAAATACAACGAAAATTTGAGAATCTGAAACTTTATTTTAATTTTTGTCAATTTACCAAAACGTGAAAAGATCCCTGTAAATAATGTTTGGTAATCGTCGATAGTTTATAGTATGTACGAGTGTCTAAAGATTGTTCACAGAGATGATCGCTTTATGCACGCACATAATTTTCCCTGTATACCCAACCAACAGATACTATGGACACAATATTCACTAATATTAATATGTATCCAAACCGTTTTAAACGCTAATTGTATATGCTTGAAATTAAATAAATTACACGGACGGTACAATTTATGTATATCAATTAACACCGTTGTACTTTAAGATTTACAGTGTAAAACAAAAGTCAATATGCAATGTCCATTTGAATTGCATTTAAACGAAAACTTTCATTGATATATACAACCACGTTAAGAACGACATTAATCAACGGTTTGTGTGCAGAGCGGCACCGACAAATATTGGGGACATGTTTTAAAAGTGTCTTTGTTACTTGAGAGCTCATTCTATACATGCTATTTTAAGGGAAACCCTTGTTTTGAAAAAACGATTGCACGTACCAAGGTTAACATAAATGTATATGAATAAATTTTGTAGTGTTTTAAGCACGACATAATCTTAACGGATTCAGTCCCATAATGCCGTGATGAGTTTTAGTCGGTTTGAGATTCAGTCGATTTATACCGTTGTGAGATTAAGACTGTACAAACCCTGGTATATTCAGTTTTTACATACCGTGATACATGAAATTCAATCGGTTTATATCGTGTTGAGATTTAGTCAATTTATACCGTTTTACATAACAGGATACATGAGAATCAATCGGTTTATATCGTGTTGAGAAGTCAAGTTTATGCCTTTTTGATATTAATTCTCAACGACATAAACGTTTATTACTGGTCTTTGAAATAATTTAAATATGATATCATGTTCGTATTGTTTTCTCCGTAATGTGTTGTCTTGTACCTTGGTGAGATAATGTGAGTTTATAATTTGGTGAGATTCAGCGTGTATCTGCTATGGTGAGATTCCGTCTTTCTACACCGTGGTGATATTCTGTCAGTTTATACCGTGGTGAGATTTAGTCTGTGCACGCCACGGTCATATTTATTATTTATATACAGTAGGGACTACTAGGGAGATTCAGTTTATACATTCCGTGTTGAGATTATGTTGGTACCTACCGTATTGAGATTCAGTCAGTGTATACTGTGGTATGAATTGGTCTCTGCCTATCCTGTTTAGATTCAATCGGTCTATACATCGGAGAAATCAATTAATTAAATATCAGGTGAGATTCAGTCTGGTATGACTTAAGATGTGCATACCGTGTTGACAGTGAGTCAGTATGTACAGGGGTAAGATTCAGTTTGTACACGTCAAGGTACACTTCAGTTTGTACATACTATGGTGAGATTAAGCATGTTATTACCATCGTTAGATTCCGACAGTTTATAACATGAGGAGATTCGTTTTGTACAAACCATGATGGCATTCAGACAGTGCATAACATGGTAAGATTTAGACAGTACAAACAGTTGTGAGAGTCCGACAGTACCTACCGTAATGAGATTAAGACAGCACATACCATGGTGAGATTCAGACAGTACATAGCATGGTGAATCCAGACTGTACAAACCATGGTGAGATTTAGACAATACATACCATGGTGAGATTCAGTCAGCACAAATCATGGTGAGATTCAGTCAGCACAAATCATGGTGAGATTCAGTAAGCATAAATCATGGCGAGATTTAGAGAGTACATACGACCATGGTGTTAGTTAGTCATATATTGTCGTGTTTAGAAACAATCCGTATACACTGTGATGCTTGCAAAACATGTATGCCCCCTGACGTGCTGCAAAGTTGTTGTACTGAATAAATAGTCTTTATGCCAACGTCTTTAAGAATATATCATAATAAATAAAATCAATTTACAAAGGCACACTATATTTTTTTAAGAATATGGCTGTCATCATGGAATAAAAAAATCTTGCCATCAATATTATGTAGATTTCCGAAGTTTAGTGCTTCCACAAAATTGAAGCTGAAGACATTTAATACATTTTAATTTATCTGACAAGAACTTTATTGTGAACATCAACATTTATCAAAGATAATTTATAGCCTTCTGATTTTTTTTATTAAACGCATCCAGGACATACAGTATCATTAAGTCCAATCATTAGGGAGTATGTGTCTACTGTTGCGATGGTGTTAGGTCACAACTGAAAGTATCTTTAAGAGATGTTTTATGTCTATATAAGCCACTGTGATCTTGACCTTAGATCTGTAGACCTCCAGATCGATAGGCGTTTACCTTACCTATTTTGCAAACAGCCGTCAAATTTGGATAATTGTATGTCTAAGCGGTCTCGGGTTATCGTTCGGACATCAAATGGACTATGGACCAATTGTCCTCCCAACAAACCAACGTGTAGGTGCAAAGCTATTTACCCCGCTTTTTATCATAACAACATCAAGAAAATAAACTTATTTTGTTGACCATGACCCTTGTTTTTATAACATATTAAATACGTTCGATATTATCGTGCTGAAATTCATGTATTATTCTGATTTTGTATTCTTTATATCAATGCGACACATGTTTGTTATTTTTGGTAATGAAAAATAACTTAAGTGATTAAAGTATGATACGAACTGTATCCCTCTAAACATTCATTTTGGATTTATAATTAGGGATAAACAAACGCTACATGTAGATGTGTATTAGTCTATAGAATGTTTATATATTTATAAATATACGCTACGTTTACAAAGTATTGTTTTTATTATAATATTTCATGTTTTTTTATTATAAATATCGAATTTACCAGAGTTGGACTTTGACGTGTCTTCATAGATCTTCTTCATCAGCTGACCGTCCATTGTGTACTGATATAAGGCAGAGAGTGATGTAATGAACAGATGTTCTTTATAACGAGAAATACCATTACAGTGATGTGGGAACTAAAGTACTCTGTCTCTCACTATCTGCCTGTTGTGGACATTGAGGAAATGGACAGTGTTTGTCTTACGCCAGTTTCCAACTGCAACAGCAACCTCAGTAGAACTGATACTACACATGTCAAAAGACGAAGCAGGCAGGTCAAAGTGAGCGACAACTTTGAAATGAGCATCAAGCAACTTCACCTTATTGTTATCATAGTCTGCAATGAGGATGTCTCCACCAGGTAGCTCACATATGCCTCTTATATCACATTGCCTTTTGTCAGATACTATTCGAATATTGTAAAGTGATTTGGTCTTAAACTCGAGTGTCCAGCGTTTGCTTTTTCCGGCTGAATTTCAGCGCATTCAATATTTCCAAGAGATGAGAACCCTGATAATGTTTCGTAAATACTCGGGTCGCTATTGAACGTTACGACAGAGCCCTTGTGAACAGTCAATTTCTTTAACAGATTCTCAGCTTGTGAAACCATTTCCGTTGCTTTTTTGTACGCTATGAATGAGAGATCCATTGGATCCTTTTGAATTTTAGTAATTGCATCGCTGATTTTCTTCCATCAAAAGCAAAGCAATAGCTTTGATACTTTAGGAATAAAGTGGACCTAAACACAAAACTTAACCAAATTTTCAATTTTTTAAGTATACATAATTCTGTCAAAATCCCAGCCAGAGTTATCTAACTTTGACAGCCCAGTACCCTCATGAAAGTATGTCAGTGTGCCATGTTTAAATGCAATAGCTTTGATAATTTATGAGAATAGTGGACCTAAACAATAAAAACTTAACCGGACACCGATGCAGACGCCGACGCCGACGCTCAGGTGATGAAAATAGCTCTCTTTTTTCAAAAAATAGATGATCTAATAAATCAATGTTTACTTTACTTTCGATATTGTTTATAAAGTAATACTCATGGTTAAGTTGTTTCATTTTACAGGAACGTGTTAGTCTAACAAAATGTTCTTAACCATTTAATTACATGTTAAACAGAAATAATACAGCGTACATGTGCTCATGGAAGAGGCACATGGAGCAACATAATTTACTGTTATCTTCACAAAACATCTCTATCAGACGATCGGAATGATGTTGACAAAACTGCAAATCATCGAATGATTTTGTTGTAGCAGGCCATTTATCAATAAAATTGCGCCTGCTTCGCTCACAAATAAAAATACAACCAATAATATCATAAGCACGGATGGTCGAGTGGTCTAAGCGGAGATTTTTTACTCTATGACTCCATGGGTCAGTGGTTCGAGCCCAGTTGCGGGTTACTTGTTTCCTTTTTTAATTATATTCTTGTTTTTTTACTGGAGATTTTTAGGTCCAATGTTTAAATTTATCAATATAAAGCATTTAATGACAAGCTTCAATACAAAATCTGCGAAAAGGCCCCTTTAAAACTTTTCTCTTTTTTCGTGATATTTAGCAATCTGGTTGACCATCCCTTAAGTTTAAAATATATTTTAAAGGAGGATTAAGGTTTAGCATACATTGACGCATGCTTATACGCTATTTTAAAGAACATAGTTAAAAAAAAGAACTGCTGCACTTCTTCATTGGCAAAAACATGTAGATAGTTACAAACAGAGTACTTATGTTCACACATGAAAGTAATGGTATTCATCGTTTTAAAGAAGATCTGTTTATCTCATCATCAACTGCCTTATATAGGTACACAATGCGTGGTCATTTGGTTATGAAGATTTATGCAGATGACTCAAGTTTTTCCACATACAAATTAACACATGTTCAATTATAATAATTATGATATTAGACAAGACCACTAAAGGATATAAAACAGTTCAACGAAACATTAAAGATAAATAAAGTTTGTGCTCTGTGGTTAAATACAGTCGCATCAAAATGTAGTTTACTATACTTTTCATAACCGCTTCAAGACTGGCGTATTTCATAAATTTCAAATTATAAAAATATCGCAATAGAGATTGAAGCTTACCACGTGTACAGTTTCGTTTTTGTATGAGTGCAAAGAAGTTTTTCTAAACATGTATAGAAGTGTTATACCGTACTCCCTGAATGACTTAGCTGACCTAAAGCATATGTACATGTCAATATCTATATATTTATATGCATACGTTACTTTATTGGGCAGATCCAGGTAAACATATTGTCTGTAAAATACATTTATTCTTGAGATGCTGTCCACAGAAACATGACTCGAATGGCCCATTTTGACGCGGGAAGTTTGTGTAATTATTCTTTTGAATTTACATTGTATTCATTACTATTATGTAATACAACTATACATACATTAACATTCTAATAAACATGCCACGTCAGCTCAGAGCGAAAGGAAGGATCATGCGATTTACACGTGTAGTATTATATGTACATGTAGTTTGCTCGTGATAGTTAGTCATCATAACAGAATGATTTGGAAGTTGTATCTCACATGCAAACTATTAGGGACAAATGCACACTAAAACTATAGCAAATACAAACATTAAAGAACTGTACGTAATGCTTTACGTTGGTAGAAAGGTTTCTGTTTAGCAACCTGCACTAGATCAAACGGATCTACATGTTTTTGCCAATGAAGAACTGCAGCAGTTCTTTTAAATATGTTCTTTACAATAGCGTATTAACAGCATGGTGAATACAGAATAAAAATGCATATGTATTTGATTGTATTTGCACTAACTGGGCACATGCATATGCGTTTAGAACAGTATCGTACTGTTCTAAACGCATATGCATGTGCCCAGTGAGTGCGCACACACTCTGTAGATGGTGACATGTTTATCAAAAGATTTAAGATAAACGAGGCATGGGGGGTAGCCCCTCGATGTATATACCGAGTTTCTAATACTTGGGCATGAATCTCAATTAGGAGTATAACGGGATTTATAACCATGGAACTCGAGATGTTAAGGTTCATGTAGAGGCTTCATTTTGAAAAATGTGGGTCCCCTAGCATTGAACTCAAATTTGACTAAAGGAAGAGTGCCACATTAAAAATGTATACATATATGCTTTAAAGGATGTTTTTCCTTCAAACTGCTACCAATTTTGTACATCAACGTTTCATAACATCCACAAAATCAATCAAAGTACAAAGCGATTTTAACAATAAAATATACATTATTTTCAAAAATCTGAATCATGTTTATTCCACGTATTTCGGCGGAAAAATTATATAACTAGTGATTAATATCGACACTGACGAGGGCAAGTTACGCTTAAATAGTAAAAAAAAGTTTACATATCAAGAAATATCAAAACTCGAACACATGTCATTTCACCACCATGGGGGCAGCCATTTTTAAATAAATAAAATAGAAAGAAACATAAAAACTCACTCATCGCCTAATTGACATTCCAAACGGTTGACGATGACAAATGCATTGGATGTTAATCTTCCAGTTGATGTTTGCAGACCGCACGATCAGACCTCACAAACACTCAAAAGAATTACTATGTAAGAAGCATTTCACCAATGTTTACATTCGTTGTCGAATCACATGTATTATATTATTGCGCATAACATAGTACGCTTACAGTCTGACAGAAAGTTCGATACGTAACTCCGTTCAATTCATCACGGTATACTGTTCTATTGATAATATATAATAATACATCGCTTTAACAATCTAAAAGTAGAAAAAAAATTTAAAAGGAGTTTTTAATAACGAAAGTGAAAACAACGGAAGTTGGATGGATATTCTGTGAGATGCACTTCGGCTCCAGAAAAACAATACAAATAAACTAAAAAGACGTGTAGGGGACAATTTTCAGCTGAAAAATATTTGAAATTGGGTAATTGATGATATCTCTACGTGGTCATTTCTGTCATTTAGTGCGATCTCTTGCTGATTAATGTTAATAGTTGTTTTACTAGTTGCCACCCAACTGTCAAAATACGTATGTTTTTTCTCAGGTATGTGTATACACATACCCGGTTTTCTCACCACTGCACGTGGTTTCGATTGATTTGTTTTGCACGTTTTTCTACGGAGCACAGCGATCGCCACGCTTTCAAAATGGGTAGAAGGAATCGAAATATAAAATCACTCGGTTTGCCAATTTCTTTATATTCCTTTACATTTTTTTTTGTCGTCTGCAATCTATTACAATTTGAGATGGTTTAAAATTTGCAATTTGGTTGAGAGGTAAATAACAAAATTGTTAAGCCTTTGAAATAGAATTGTGGCTCTTATTATCCACCATACCTGGATTTTTAAAAAGTAGTTACGTTTTAGTTATTTTTAGAACTTTGTTTAGGAAATTTATCCAAAAAAGGCAGTTGAATAAAAACTCATTTGTTGTTTTATGACAATATTTTTTTGTGAAATGTTGCTAACTTGACCTTGTATATGTATAAAGCTTTGTATTTATTCAACTTAAGGTAGTACATATCCTTCCTAACTTTATATTGAGATTTTGTAAATTAGTGTAAAAATGTATTGGTTTTAAACCAAAATATGAATAAAGCACACAAATATTGAATGTCAAAAATGTGTTTATGTTATTCTATCCGTCTTAAGCTTTAAAATGATATATAGTTTGACCATATTGTACCACATTGAATGAAGAAAAACCAAAGCGAAGTTTTAATGAATTTTATCCCCCCCATGAACCTTAACTGACTGACGCGCGGTTCAAATTTTTTATTCGTCAAATTGACGCATGGCAGAAAAAATTGTCGGGTCAAAATCTAGTCATTTTCAAATTGCTTGCGTCAAAACTCAGGATTCTGCGTCTATTGAAATCCCTGACTGTATGAATACTTTTTACGATGATATAGATTATTGCCCTGATCAAGTCTCTGTTAGGGCCTCTGTTGATAATGTACATAATAGCCATGGTTGTAAATTGCTTGATTTGTGTAAGTCAACATGTACAGGTATTGTTAATGGTAAAATAGGTGACAGGTAGTAAACATACATTTTATGGCCATAACAGGACATCCATGATTGACTACGTCTTAGCTAGTGAACGAAGTTTTTCATGTATTGTTGATTTTACAATAGGCGAATTTAATGAATGGAGCGATCATGCTCCGTTACACCTGTCTCTTCGTTGTAATAACTTTTCACCCAAACACGAGAAATTTACTGATGTAAAATACAAATGGAACAGTTCCCTCAAAGATCGATTTCGAACAGAAATCATAGTTTAATTACCTGGTTTTAATGATATTGTACGTAATGTTGATTATTTTAATAGATTGTCAGTAAATAATGCCATAAACGAGTTTACTGATACTATCCGCAGTGTAGCGCACCCATTATTTTCACATACATATACGTTTAGTAATAAACCGAAGTACATGTTCGAAGAATACGGTAGTTTAACTAATGCTGACTGGTTCGATAGTGATTGTGAGTCTGCCCGTCGTTTATATATTGATGCATTAAAGTGTTTTAATTTAAATAAATCAGACGCTAGTAGATCAATGCTTTGTCATTATAAGAAACTTTATAAAGATTTAATACGGAAAAAGAAGGGATGTGCATACCGTACAAAAATGTCTGATATTGAAAACTTAAAGAAAAAAAATCGCGATTTTTGGAATTTTTGGAAATTTTTCAAATAAAAGAATAAACTAACCAGCCATAACATTTCATTAGAAGATTTTAAATTATTTTTTGAAAACCTTAGCAACAGTACTTTTAATTGCAATAATACCGAGGCAGAGCATTTTTGTTCCAGCTATAATTTTAGTGACGATAATGATGTGTTTCCAGAGTTAGACCAGTCTATTAGTGTTGATGAAGTTATATGTGCAATTAAAAAACTAAAGAGAAATAAGTCAGCGGGTGTTGATTTTATATTAAACGAATATTTTATAGAATGTAGCGATATATTGTGTAACCATTTATGTGATATTTTTAATTGTTTACTACAATCTGGGTTTTTCCTTGAAAAATGGACACATGAAATTATAATCCCATTACACAAAAAGGGCTCTATAAACGATATTAATAATTACAGAGGAATTACACTCCTGAGCTGTTTCTCAAAACTATTTACTACAATAATTAATAAGCGCATCGAATGTTTTTGTGAGAATAATAATAGTATTTCGAATGCACAATTCGGATTTCGTAAGGGTTATTAAACAATCGATGCTATATACATATTAATGTCTATTGTACAAAAATATATTAATGACAATAAAAGGCTCTATGTAATATATGTAGACATGATGAAATGTCTTAATAGTATATATAGAAATGCATTGTGGTTAAAATTGTATAAAACTGGCATTAGTGGTAAAATATTGCAAATTGTAAAAGACATGTATGAAAATGTTAAATCGTGTGTTAAGTCATGTTCTACTTATTCTGACGACTTCCGTTACTCGATTGGTCTACGTCAAGGGGAAGTCATGTTCCCCTTTCTATTTTCTCTGTTTGTAGAGGACCTAGAGATGTTTTTACAACATAATATAGAGTCTGGATTAACTATTGACGATGTTTTACTTATATTACTCCTTTTCGCCGATGATATGGCCATATTGGGTAAAAATCCTGAAGAAGTACAAACTCATTTGGATAATCTGCTTGTGTATTGTAATTCTTTGGGCCTTAACGTAAACACTTCATAAACTAAAATGAGGCATGGACATACGAAGTCCAAATCATCGATACAATTGATAACTTTAATTATTTAGGTACTGTTATACATTATACAGGTAGTTACACATTCAACAAGAACATTTAGCAGGTAAAGCCCTTAAGGCTATGAATACTTTGCGATACACGTGTAAAATGTATGATCTAAAACCTTAAATAATTTGCCAGTTATTTGATGCTTGTGTTGGTTCTATTCTCAACTATGCCTCCGAAATATGGGGTTTTGCAAAGTCTTAAGAAATAGAACGTATCCATGTAAAGTCCTGTAAACGAATGCTACAAGTAAGACTCAACAGTTGTAACGCATGTGTTTATGGAGAGTTGGGTAGATACCCACTTTACATAAATCGTTTTATAAAAATATTTAAATATTGGTTTAAAATTAGATTGAGTGATAATATTATTCTGCATACTGTGTATAATATGAATGTTGAAGAGAGTCATAAAGGGCACATCAATTGGGTCTCACATATTTAACAGTTATTAAACGATTATGGTTATGGATATGTTTTTAATAACCCTAGCTCTGTGTGTGTTAATTCTTGTATATGCCAGTTTAGAAATAGACTGATAGATACATTTAAACAAGAATGGTATGGTACATTAAGTAACAGTCCTGTATTAGACATGTACAGAGTTTTTAAACCTACAATTGTATACGAATCTTATTTTGATGTGTTACCAATGAGTTTGCGTATCCAATTTGTTAAGTTAAGAATTTCTGTTCACTCACTGAGAATCCAAACTTGGAGGTTTGGCCGTTATAATAGTCATTGCAACGAAAGATACTGTGTTTGTTGCAATAGTAGAGATATTGAAGATGAGTTTCACTTTGTTTGTATTTGTCCATGTTATAGTGTTTTACGACAAAAATACATTAAAAGGTATGTATATGTTAATCAATCTGCGTTTAAGTATCACCAATTACTGACTTCATCCGATACAATCGAACTTGTCAAGTTGTGTAAATATATAAAATGCGCATTTGTAATTCGTAATTGATTTATCAATAATACCATATAACCGGTATCACCTACCAATCTTTCTGTCATTATATGTTTAGAAAATTTATTATATGCATTTTCTTCATTTGTATTTGTGTGTGTGTGTATTTTTGTTATATTTGTTTTTGACTTTAATATAATGAAAACGTGACATATTTACTTTTATACTGTATGTATTAAGACGATGTACTTATGTATAAGTCTTAATAAAATGTCTGTTCTGTCTGTTCTGTTCTGTTGGAAATATATCTGTTTTTGATTTAATCTCATCCATATTTGCGTTTATTAGTGTAAATATGTTTCTTTGTACTTTGTTTTGTTCATTTTTATATAAAGTTCTGTCCTTCTTCAAAAAATTCATATCACTATGATGCTTGCAATATTGAGTCTTTTATTTTTACATTCTACTAACATATTTACACATTATAACACATTATCTTTTATTTCATTCCAACATTATGTTCATAGTATTTCAGGGGCGAATATGTTTTCTTTTCCTATTGAAACTAATGTATTACACGTCAATTCTGAAAACCTAGTTATTACAATACTTATTAACAATAAAACATACAATTTCACCTCTTCTTGTTCTTCATTTCTTATTTGTTAATACAGTAAAATATATTATCTTATTATCACTCACTACCTTCATTAAAATACATGGTCGCTTCATTCCATCTTCTTTCACTGGTCGCAAACATTACAGCATCAACGCCGTATATCTTTTTAAAGATATTTCTTGTTTATTCACTTTGAATATTTCATCTTGGGTTTTGATCCAAGATTACCGGTACATCCACGTTGGACATTCGTATTGCTGACTTCTAGTCTGGGTACGCTTGATTCGCTTTCCGAGTTTGAGTGTTGGTTTTTGTTCTCATGATTCCTACAAAGGAAAAATAAATATTGTAAGAGAACAAAACAATAAATTATTTATTACACATGTAGTTCAAATATGAATGTGTTAACAATATTCATTTTTCTTCCGTTTATTTAATGTTTTATCTTTTTTATTTACATCACATAATGGATGGGTTGGTCGGCATATTTTAATTTGACACTTTTGCGATTGTTCCAAATATATAGTCAACATGTTTTCTGTTTATGAAAACAACTTGGGAAAAGGCAGTGTAGTATATCGTCATTAAGTGACTATAAACTATAAAACTATAAAAGGAATTATTTTGACCGCACAAATATGTTCCATATGAATGCATACTTGTTTATAAGTTTTGACAAAAACATTTCTCGGTAATATAAATATTAAATTCATGACCATTCACCCCTCATGGGCGAAGAGTCTTACTTATGGTAACAAAATGTCTGAATTTCGATTCAGAAGTCATTTATAAGTGCAGATTGTGTTCATTTGTTCTGTTTTAAAATCTTACACACGTTACTTTATATACATATAAATGGCTGAACGCAGACAGGACAGGGCACAGAATCTCGCACGACAGTACATAGACACGAACTATTCAAGGGACACGCAGATTTAAATTAATTGAGATATATTATTTTACAACATAGAAGTTACCAATTCTACACTTATAAATACTAGTCGTTCTAGCCGAATATCGACTTGTCGTGCTTGCCTTTAATTTCGTTGCTTGTCGTGTTAGCCAAATTGTTGTTGTTCATAAGAAATGTCATTAGATGGTGTTTTAACATCTTTTTAGGACAAAACACATTTTATATGGAATTATTAACGTCTGCATATATTTATGCAATTAAAAAGGAATATAAAATAAATATCTTGGAAGATTTAAAATGTGCTTGTCGTGCTTTCGTGCATTGTAAAAAACTAGGAATTTGCCTCGAATGATAGACTTAACTCCTTATCTGGCGTCAAATATTTATATAACCGGGAATAGTGCTCAACTTTACCCATAGCCTGTGCTTCATTTCGTCAAATCAGAGTAAATAATAAGATGCTTACGTGGATTTGAAGTTTCTTAGCGGAGGCAAAGTTTACAATTTTCTACTTGGCGTGCTAGCCAAAATGACATCACGGACCACGTGGTATGGCCACAATGACTATATTCGGTAATAAAATAGTCGTTATATTTTGTGAAACTACGAGGATTGCTTATATAAAGTATAAAATACAAGTGCCATTGTATGAGCATGGATGGCCGAGTGGTCTTAATGGGAGACTATTTACTCCAGGACTCCAGGGGTCAGTGGTTCGAGCCTTGCTGCGGGTTACTTTTTTTTCTTTTTTTTTAATGTTATTCTTTATTTTTTTACTGGCGATTTTTAGATCCAATGTTCAAATTTATCAATATAAAGTATTCAATGACGTTATTTAGAACTTTTCTTTTTTCGTGATATATAGCAATCTGGTTTACCATCCCTTTAAAACACATTTGTTAAAGTGATATTATGGGCATCTAATAGTTTATAAGTGTCTATCGCAACCGTTGTTTATTGTTGGTGATTTCACTTCATATACACTTGTATTTGTTAATGCAGCATCAACATACTAAAACATTATCCCGGAAAGAGAAAAATAATGCATTTAAATATCAACCGTACTTTCGTTTGACAACTGATGCATGTACGATGTGATACTAAATTTAGTTTTAGTGCAGATTCGTTCATACGCCACAAAGACACAATTTTTTTTTACGGATCATTTCGGCTTACAGGACTGGGTGGGTCACGTAAGAAAATCGAATATAAAATATATTTTTTATAAACAACTGGTAGCAAGATGAGTTGCAGATAATTGGTCAGTAACCACATTTTAACTAACTCTTTTGACCTGTTAATTCATTTCAGCTAATTTCAACAGTGAAAAATGCCCATAATATCACTTTAAGAAGATTAAACAAAAGTGGTATTTGGAGGGAAGAAATCTCGCCTTATCAGTTTTCTAACCAACGAAAATATTTTGTGAAAACTAATATGATCGATTGATACAAGTCTTAGAATTGCGTACAACGAAGGTGTACAAAGTGGCTTAATATTTACTTTTCGCTGGTATAAATAATAAACATGATGATTTCTTTGTATTGTGCCAGGCGGAATTAAAGATCTTCAGATTCAAATACACCCTGGTTGGAATATATTGTCAATTACAGTTCTGGAACCATTAACATAGATCTCTTTATGAATGAAATAATTATAAATCTCCAAATACGGATCGAATTGTGTTTCAAAACAAAATGGCAAAAAAATCACGTTTTGTGCACTGTGCGGCGCGCAAAATCATCAGAAACTCATATGACCCGGGAACCAGAATATCTGAGCCCCGTGAATACAAATTTAATTGTATTTTTTTCATGTCGATATTTTTATTTGATTAACAATCGCGGCATAATTAAAAATACTCGAAACAGGTATCGAAGAATTTGCGTTCTTGCGTTTCTACTATTAAGAAAACCCATTGTGTTTATCCATATGTAATTCTGTGGTTCCTTTACTGTGACCGGAAGATTGATTTGGTATAAAGCATTTCCGCTGCAACCTGAGTCTTTGCTTAACAACTTTTAAGGGTTTATTGATTTATGAATACTGATAAAAATAATTGCATCTTTTCATGACACGAATCAGTAATAAAATTATAACAGAAGTGCTAGTCAAGTTGCAAATGTATGTGCAATATATGATCTGGTCCGTCATTATGTTGATGTATTTCCATAACAAGAAATATTTATAAAAATGGTTTTACTAAATATGTTATGGTTCATATACATGTGCAATCCATACACGGTTCATGCTGTGCTGTTATAATTATGCCATAATCGGTTCTAATGCGAATGTATTTTATCTGTTTATTTAAAATGTGTAGAAATAAAACATTATAAATAAAAGAGGGACATTGCACAGACTGAACACATCAGGTAAAATACATTGAGTATCATATAAACGTCAAATAAAACAAATATTTATAACAAACAATGAGGTGAACAATAAGTCTGAGGTGGGGTTCAATAAATTGTACATTCAATTCAGAAATCCATTCGTAAAATTTCTTATCACCTTTCCAAAATTATTCCTTCATAATCGTTCTTTTGAACTTGTGTGCTGTTTTGTGAAAATATTATATATATATAATAAATATTATATATATAATATTATATTATATTTAAACCATTTGCTAACCTGTGTGTATATGAATTATTTGACATGTGAAAACAATGTGTTCTGATATATTCTGTTCATTTAACAAAATTACAAAAAGATAAAAACTCCGTTTTATGTTAGTTTTAATTCATATAACAAATTTTGAAGATTTTTTTACATTCAATCCTCCAATTCCTAAGTGTAACCCAAATTTCCCGTTTAACAATTTCTTAAACATTCTGGCATTAGCCACATAGGTTTATGTTTGAGCTGACGAATGAAAGTCTTCGACACATGTTTGGTGAAATAATGAACCTCTAGGGGGTTTAGTGGCTGGTTGCGCTCTGTTGTAGAAATATTGCTTTTTGCAGTGAGTGCTTCGCCGTTATCTACCAAAGAAGATGTGGATAGTGTCATGGGATTAGTGTCGACATAAGAAATATATCTTTGAATAGGAATCGTCCATTCCGGGCGTCATATCTCTGCAAGTTCATTTCCATGTGCAAATTTTATTTTTTGAACCAGTTGGATTTATTGTTGTTTTGCAAAAATTGTTACCACTTTCTTAAGATAGCATAACGTTCAGTCGTATTCGAAAAGATAATACCATATTCAGTTATATTTATAAAGATATTATTATTTTGCGCATTGTCTTGTTTTATGGTTATCGTGCTTGCGTTTGCATGCTTGAATACGGTGTATAAATATTAAAAACATGCTATTTTCACATTTTTCATTGCATACACAAAGTAAAAACCCAATTTTTAAACTAAAATTTACTCTAAAATTTCATTTTTTTTTAGAAAACACAACATGTAATTGCAAATTAAGCAGCACATAAATAAGTGTACATTAACTGTATAAACTCTCTTTATCTCTTAAATCTCTTTATGCGTACACACACATCATTTAACGGACATATTCAATATCAATCACTTGACTGAATTACATAAAACGGCGAATAGTAAATGATATATTTTCTGAGAACAGTATCAAGCGTTTTACAGCAAATGATTATCCGAACACACCAAAATTTCAGTGAGATTTAGTAGATACAATATGAGGATTCAGTTCAGCCGTTCAAATCCCCTTCATTTATCTTCAATTTTGGACGTGCTGTCCTAAACAATCCTGACAAATGATCCAAGTGGGAGCGGATAATGCTGTTTGTCTGATATTGGGAAACATCCTTAAAAATGGTATGAACGGTTGAATTTATGAAAACGTGTGCATCTTGTTTGCTATGTATATGCATTAACGTTGAAATACCAGTTTCATGAAGAGGTACATTCAGTATTATTGGCAATTAAATAATATACCGTGTTTGTTTTCAATCAGATCATATCGTGCTATGATTAAAAATGCTGAAAATTTAATTTCCAGGTTAACATCAAATCTTTCTTTGAAGAGAGATAAAAAAGAAATGTGTTCAATTTACTATTTGTTTATAGGATGTTACATTTTTACAAAAATAAAATTCCGTATGGTTTTATTAACGCAGATTTTATTGCAAAGTGTGCATAACCGAATTAAATAAGATTCGGATTTTCAACACAGTCTGTCCAATAAACTCACAGAAAGAAAATAAGATGAAATCGATAAGGAACTGTAACAACGTTACCTGCAATTTGTTTTATATTTTGCTAAATAAATGGTAAGTAAAATAAGCATATTCAAAATCCGAAGTCGTAAAGAAAGCTAAGACTTTCCATGATTGTGTATTGCATCGGAAAGTTATGTTTCACGAAGGCTTCGCCATTAATTAGATTAATTTAATCAGATCACATGCCAACTACGGGAGAACAAATTGTTAGCCATTACTAACGCTATGCTTCTCATAGTGCATTTCGTCTGAAAATCTGCTGACATTTTAATGGCTAATGTGTTCATGTAATTACTAACATAAAGTTAAATTACTCCTTTCACTTTTAGACGCGTAAAATATGTATAAGATTCGAAATTAGCGATAAAGAAATTCCCCTAGTTTAAGTATCAGTTCATCGCTTTTAATAGTATATTTATTCTCGATTGCAAAACGGCGACTCGTTATTGTTGCCTTTGTGTTGTCAATAATGCTACTGAAATACATCACTGCAAACATAAATTCAAGTTCACGAAATATGCAGCCTTTTAAACCCGCCAGAACGCAATCACGCTAAAACGAAAGGACAGCAAATACATCAACTGTCAGATTTTGCTCTCAAAACCTGCCAAACCGTCAGAAGAAATACAGACACACCAACGCACAAAATAAGGACCACCACATCGAGCTATTAATGTATCTATCGTCGTTTTGGGTAGTACACATTTTATTGTCACCCTTCACGCCGCCATGCCATTACGATTAACAGTACACCGATTGATTGGGTACTTTAGGTAATCAAGCTGGCGTGTTGTCGATTTGGTGTATGTTGAAATGTGTTTAGAGTTTACAATTATGTAATAGATAGTGTGCCCATCTTGCGACGGATTTGTCATGGGTTCGATCTTCATTCCAGTCGAGATTAAAATGTTCATTCAAATGATATCTCATCATAAACCGCTGGGCAGATATTCAAGAACTTCACTGAAGTAATATTGGATGACCTTTCAATTTACAGTTGATCACATTGTTTCGGTTTACTCCTTATGTATATGACCAGATCTAAAATATCATCTTCACATCTGTAACCACAAACTCTCGAGGTATAATTGGCGTCGCTCTGTAGAGCGGCGACTAGTATGTAATGCATTTTTTTCGCTTATGGGAGGAGAAGTTATTTTACGGATCAATGTATATATTTTTGTTTCAAGAATATCTTGCATCGTGGTGATTTTTTGTGTACATTAGTGTAAATAAGTACTGCATTTGTGCCTATTACATTTATTACAACATTTATTGCCAATAATGCAAAGCTAATTGTTTTAATTAATAACTGATCCACAACTGATCACAGGGGAAAGATCACAGGGACTGGGCAAATACGCGAAACTTTCTGGTTTTGTATAAAAACAAAACATAATCAAAATATGTTTATTTTGTGGTTTTTCTAATTTGCTTATTTAGTGGAGAAACAATGTAGTACGATATTTGACGACCTATCGCGCAAGCAAGTTTATTGGAAGGCGTAGTGGTACGAAAACGTACACTGTATTAGTTATTAATAGACATATAATAACGATCGCTATACACAACTTCACCAAATAGCGGTACATAAATGAGGTTAGCCGGAATAGCTCAGTTAGGAGAGCGTTAGACTGAAGTTGTTAACGCAACAATCATCTAAAGGCCCCCGGTTCAATACCGGGTTCCGGCACGAACGGAACAGTTCGGCGGCTGACAATTTTTCTCAGTCAGGTTAATTAATATAATAATTTATTTTATGTAGACATTTTAAAATCCATTTTACTACAATTGGACATTTTTATTAAAGTTAATGGATGCCGCGTGGTGACAACGTTAATTAAAATTTCTTACATCACTTAAATATCTTATAAAAAATACACGTCTATTATCCATGTATTTTTATGGTTGTCTATCATAGGCCCTAAGTACTATCCCTACCACATACAGAGCGCGAAGCGCGACACGTATTATTGATTGTAACAATGAGTTGCGATAAAGGAAGCAGCCGCTTATCAAGGAGGAGCTGTGTCCCAGCAACCCGTTTCCCTAGAGTCAAGCACTCCTCGGAGTTTTTTTAAGAACCACATATAGAGCGCGAAGCGCGACACGTATTACTATCCAGGTGGTATGGGCCCTTTATCATTGACCGACCATTACGTTCATAGTTATGTTCCTTAGAAGTTGAGAAATTTTGAAATCCTTGTTCGAAGTCCAAAATTTTCATCCGATTGTTCCCAAACTTGCACAGGATTTTTTATCAGTGAGGACCCAACCAAAACTCTATATGAGCAATATCGGACCATAAGTCCAGAATTATGTAACTTTGAATTAAAAAATAAAAGTAACAAACTGCTTGGTTAGGTGATTATGTCAACATTTTTCATCAGATTCTTTCCAAACTTAGTGTCTTCATATCAATGAGCATTTTTACCTCATTTAAAATGAGAAACATCAGGACAATAAGTCCAGAATTTTTTTCTATTAAATTTGACAAAATAAACAATTTCCACTTGTTTAAAAGATTTCACAATTTTCGTTTTTATATCAGTATTACTCGAACCCTATTGAAAATGATGAATATCGGAGCAATAAATCTATTATGATCTTTTACTGAATTTTAAAGTATAGTGAAATGCAGCTGCTTTATGCAGTTTACAGTTTTCATTCATTTTTTTTTCAAACTTTTACATTGTTTTCATATCAATGAGTACTCAACCCCTATCGTAAATGAGAAACGTAAGAATAAGTTCAGAATCATCTCCCCTTAAAGTTGAGCAAAATATGAAATTACGCTTACAAGATGAAGCAGATTTTTTAAAACCTACACAGTTCTGTTCAAGTAATGATAACTGCACACGGATGCCAGTAAAAAAAGGAAACCAGTGTAAATAAAATAAACTATGAAATATTTGGGGGTTACAACACAAAATCAAAGATAATGGTTATTTGGGGGTTATAACACAAAATCATAAATAATGGCTATAAGGGGGTTAAAACACAAAATTATAGATAATGATTATACCAGTATCTTTTTCTATTTTGTTTAAAATAATCGGCCAATATATTAATATTTACAGTAGAAAAAAAATCGTTCCATGTAACTACATTGAGTGCCTTTTACACTGAAATTCCCGACGCCCTTTGATGCTTTGCATCAATACTTATCTTGTATTTAGTATGTAACGTCGAATTTTGGTTTTTAAAAAGCTTATTTAAATCATACACTTGTGGTCGAAATCATACCCTCGGTGAAATAGTACATATAATAACTGATAATGATCTAAAGTTATGATTTGTGTATGTGACATCGATATTTGTCATCTACGAACATCCAAATCATGTTCTAAGATTCAAAATCTTTCACTCACAAAATGTCTTATTTTTATGAAAACTTTATAAGTAATTCACTTCATATTTCTTCTATTTGAATCCACAAGACCCGGATTTTTCATAAGTGGAGTGTAATATCGTTTGGTGGTGCTTTACACATTTTCTTCTAATCAGGCATCTGGAGTCAAAACTAGCCATAACACAACTGTCACAAACTTTTATTTAAACGTTTTATTGCAAAATACCAATTTTTTCTATCTGAAACCAAATCGTCCATACATGCAATATCAATTATGTTATATCGTATGGTGGATCTCTACAAGTGTGTTTTAATAATGCAACTAGGGTCCAAACTGAACATATCACATTTGTCACATCGTTTATTAAAGGGACCGTCAACCAGATTGACGAAAATAAGAAAAATTCTAAAAGAACGTATTTTTTTACATTTATTAGTTTATATTAATTAAAATATAACGACTGGTATATTACATTACTTGAAAAAAGTTAGTAAGTTTTCATATTTTTAGTATATTCGGTAATTTTACTGGGTATTTGTACCAGGTAACTGCCAGTTAACTATAAATAACGCAAGTAGATTGATCATCATCGTCACGTGGTAAACCCAGGAATGCAAATTGTGCATGCGAAGTGAATTGTTTATATTTATTTTATATAAAAAATGATCAATCTACTTGCGTTATTTATAGTGTGTATATCGTTATATCACCTATTTTCGCGATGTACTTTCGATTTCACATCGCGAAATTTTATTACCGAATATACTGAAAATATAAACTTTTTTTCAAGTAATGTAATATACCAGTCGTGATATTTTACTCAATATAAACTAATAATTGTAAAACAAATACGGTATTTAAGAACTTTTCTTTTTTCGTCAATCTGGTTGACGGTCCCTTTAAGACGTTTATTTCAATAAAAAAATCACATGTTTACCCTTGAAGCAATGACCCAGAGGTATAAATGGTGCTACAAAACATCATTTCGTATCCTTGTTCAATTTTTGCTGGAATAATACTTCATCTTGGCCCTATAATTAAATATATTTTTTAATACTTACGTAAGAGGAAATTAACTATAAATATTACACAAATAAATCTAAAACACGAAACCAATATAAACGTGAATATGGTATACGACTTTTTTAATTTACATCACAGGTGGTTAGCGTATGACTATGATAATAATTAGTAAAAAAAATACTTCATTTTGTATGAAAAATAATCAAAATATAACGAAATATCAACTTCTCTGGAAAAAAATAAATATATATATATATATATATCATCACAATAGACACTAACACCAGGTTTATATTTACACAATCCAAATGCGGATCGATTACGACAAATATATACAAACGCATAAATCCAGCACAGTCCACGCCTTAGTGTTCCTTGAATGTTCAATATCAGCCTAAACTCGGAAGTCGGTTAAGCAGACATGGTTTTCTTTGTGATCTTAGAAGACCGAAGTAAACATCGATTATGGTCTCACTTTAACGTTTGACAAGGGGGGTTGTTTTGTTGGAATACTTCTTGTAAAGTCTGAAACAAAGATGCGTTCGGTGATGAAGGAATATAGGATCCGACAATCAAGCGAAAGTCGTTATGTGCTGGGTGGGCTATCATGTGTATCACAGTAAAATAACTAAGCATAATTAGTATCAGCCACATTGAACTGTTTTTCATTGATGAGAGTTTGTAGAAATTAGACTTATTATACCCCACACCATTTTTGAAGAAGTGGCAATGTCTTGATTTTCATTAGTCCATCAGCCGTTCGGCAATTCAGTCCGTAAGTCGCTCAGTACGTCTGTCATTCCGTAAACATTTCGTTTCCGCGCGATATCTAGAGAACGATATGTCCAACAGCCATGCACATTGATATGGATGTAAATTCGGAGGTAAGACGTCTTTTACAATTGAGGGTAATGGGACAAGGTCACAATGACTCGTACCGTATAATTGGTATCCGCACACCATCTAGAGAATTCGTAGGATGATAAAAATTGATATGCTGGTTGAGCAGAAGATCTAAGGTATAGATCATTGGACAACTTTGTTGGATGTCGGTGGGGGTGGAATGCAAACATGTTTTAAAAGCAACTGTTTTAAATTGAGATGTGCAAAGCTACCGTTGTTTTTACAAATCATCTTGGTTTAATGGAAGACGTGTTTTGATGTAAAGACGCTATTTGTGATCTTCTTGTCTCAACCTTTGTTTAGACGGCGGTGTTTTCTTCGAAATTGCTGTTATATTTTAAGATAGGAAACCTCAGGTTACAATGAATTAAAATGTAGGTGGAAGAAACGCTCAACAACAATATAGCTGGTGAAAATGTTGAAAAACATTGAACCATGTAACGTGAATTGTTCTTTCTTACATATCACTCGACATACCTTGTTTTAGTTTTAAAATGCATCAAACTTCTATAATCTTTTAAAAAAGGTATGGTTCTGAAGGCCCCCTAAGTGAACAATTATGAACTTACTTTTGACAAAACTTGCAGGTTTTTTTATATTAAATAACATAAGGAACAAGAGCTTGCCAAGCAATATTGTCCCCTACCGGTGAAACTACACCATTGTCAATAAAAAAAATTATTTGTTGCCATAACAACTAGAATTCTTGACGTAGGAACAAAATGAAATGACGTGCATAACCTCCATATTGCCATCTATCCATGTTTCAAGTTTCATGAAAAATATGAAGAACTTTAAAGTTATCGCAGGATCCAGAAAAGTGTGACGGACAGACTGACAGACAGACAGACTGACATCTATACTAGAACATCGAATAATCGAAACATCTAAAGCTAGAACATTGCCAGTTCGAAACCTGCAAAATTTTCACGAACTGTTCAATAAAAAGTAAAGATCTACAGAGCTTATTATGACTTACATCATTTGCAAGAGACAAAATGCACTGCATGCCCCGTACACGAAAAACACAAACCCGCTGTACAGATTGAGGGTTTCGACGTATATTTCTATGGAGAGAAGGGATCCACATAGGTTCACCAGCGTCTCCATGGTAGCAATGACGGCGAAGACTGCTCCTTAAAAATATTAAAGCAAACATAATGTGTCTTTGTGTATTTACTATAAGAAGACATTTGTTGATGGAATCAAGAAAAAATTTATTACATTGAGTTAATGTAATGTTGTTGTCATGGTCTTTATGAAAGTGAATATTTTAAAAAACCGATACGTACTTTATCCAATGTGTCAAATACATGTTATGTTTTATTTAATTGTGTGTTCTTTATTCTTTGCTTTTGTGTATCAAACAAATTGTGTTTAATATATAACTCATCCTCATAGAACTTATGAAGTTAAAGGGACTTTTTCAACGTTTGTCAACATTCCCGTTTTTCAAACCAATATTTTGAAAAGTGACTTTTATATCAAACAATTAAAAGAAAAACTCTTACCAACACCTATGTTGCAAATATCATTTGTAGAAGATCATCACTCGCACTCGGAAAATTTTAAGGCGTTGTTAATTGATAAATTTAATAAAACGTGTATAACTATAATAGAATTTTAAAAAGCTTAGTTTTACAAGCTCCCCATTGGTCTAGTTATAGCGAGAGAGATGTTCAACCTCGAGGTCCAATGTTTGAATCCCGGCGTAGACCCTTCTGGTTATTTAACATTTGTTATTATTAGTATTATTTGAAGTAGTAGCAGTATTGGAGTTAGCTGCTAACTGGAAATGATAAGAACTAACCGACGTGTTAGGGCAGTTGACATATGAGTCGTGTTCTGAGAAAAACTGGACATAATTCATGTGCGTAAAGTGTCGTTCCAGATTAGCCTGTGCAGTCCGCACAGGCTAATCAGGGACGGCAGTTTCCGCCTAAATAGGATATTTGCTAAGAAGAGACTTTATTTTAACGAAAAATGTCATAGAAGCGGAAAGTGTCGTCCCTGATTTGCCTGTGCGGACTGCACAGGCTAATCTGGGACGACACTTTACGCACATGCATTATGTCCAGTTTTCTCAGAACACGACTCATATCTAAAACCCTTGGGTACAGATTTCTAACAATTTGGAACATACCTTGCTGATCGGATCTTGTAAGTTTGGAGAGAAGCGCTCGGCACATTGGTACTGTCAGTAAGCCACAAGCCGACACGAAAGGAACTGAACAAGGAGGGATTCAGTAATAGTATATGGTATTGATCAAATTGAAAATTACCTGGTGAATAAATTGTATACGATGGTTTTGACTTTCATACACGGCTGACATAAAATCAGCATCGCGAGGATTGAATAAGAATATGATAATGGTGTTATCGAGGAAATAAGTTATTTTGTATAAATTCAACAAACGAAAAACAATACAGCTTGCATTATATTTTACATACATCTGCATAGTATTATTGACTGAGAGGTCCTTACCTGTATATATCAGAGCATCAGAAGATGCCAGACCTTCGATAACGTAACCGATCGTGAATGATATACAACCCATGATTGCAATCGACTCGTCCGTCATAAACTTCTGAAACACCTTAATCAGACCCATCCCACAAATCTGCTGCATTAAACTCCTCGCGGCCGTGAACTGGCCAAGCTTTTCAGAACTCCAACAAAACGGTTCCCCCAACTGAAACAGCGGCTCTACACTCCCACGCCCAAGCGCCGAGAACATTGTAAAGGTGAAAACCGAGAGTAGTGTGTTATATTTCCATCGACGTCCTCTGTTAAATGACCCAAGATAAAGGTCGTACGCCGTTTTCATTTTGGTGACGACCGATTCCGAATTATCTCTCTGGCCGGTGGGAAACTTTCCGGAATGAAAATGACGACAACCAGGCTCATTGCCAACATGATTCCGGCAGATAGCATTGGGTAGAAGAACCCAGTGTTTTGAATGAAATATCCTGTAGAGAAACTGAAACCCCGCTACTGCCACGCCTATGGCTAATTCTATCATTGTTATCCCTAAGGCTCTTGTTTGCCTTTCTGTGACGTCACATCTGCGACATACGTAAAGCATACTAGCAACATCGTAAACAATTGCCCAGTTAGTCCTTCTACTATAAACCCAATAAGATGATACGTAAGATTGAAGTCAAAATATATTCCATTAACTGTCACTATCATTCGGATCAACGTTCCAATGCATGGAAGAAAGAACAAAAATTTTCGTCCGAATTTGTCCGTTGATGAACCCAGCAGCATATTAGCGAATATAGCAGGAATTCCAACAGCTAAACTTGTGTATATACCCCAATTAGAGGCCACGTCTTGAACATGAACCTGTCGTTGGTAATCAAGCGAACTTTTGTTCACATCTTTGCAAGCGCTGGTTTCGTTCAGTTGATCTAGGTCGGGATACAGGTCCCTCTGGACTTTGTAGTAGACAAACAGGCCGAATGTAGCGGAAGAGGTAATGTATCCGGCAATGTATAGAAAGCAATATGGCGCCACCAACCATTTTCGCCAGCCGATTTCGTTGTCCGATTGCGTGATCAAATACACGTCGTCCGTCACATTTGAGCCAACTAGGTCCGGCAACAGGTCAGGTCCATTGATGTTGCCGTGTCTGCTACGACGCTTGTTGCGCTCAATTACAACCCCCGGGAGCGCTCGATGTGTCGTAGTCATCCAGAGACCCGGATGTTCGTCTAACTTCATTCTCTATGGATTGCGAGAAACTGCTGAAAGACATTGCTTTAATCGTCCTAAAACATAGAACAGCAATAACGTATATATTTACACAATTAGAATATGTCATTGCCATGCGTGTACGTACTGGTTATTATGAGAACACTCATTCGTGTTTGAAATGATATCGTACTAAAAGATGCAAATGCACATCAAACTATATTCAAATTATTATCACACATGATTTTAAAGATTTTTCTAATTACATGCATTTGGGTCGTGTGTTCATATAAGAACGTAAAATACAGTTTGATAATACGTATGTACACATTTATATCATCTAAACATGGCGTTACACATACGAAAGGGTTAGAAACAGCACTCAATTATAGAAAACAGCTCAGCCTTATAATAAAAATATTGTTTTCACTTTCTGATGTTATCAGAAAACGTATGAAACAATGAATTTATACAAATACTTACAATTAATCTTTCTCAGTAGGTTGATATCCATTGTTCAGTAATTCATTGCATGTAATTCATCACTGCCATTCCATTATAAGTTATATACCAAACCTCTCAATCAATCAGACGGTGTAATAATTTCAAGTGTATAATCAGTTTACGGTGAACGTAATCATTTCTGGGGGGCTGAACAGATAGTGGGGTGGGTACTTCGACAACACAAATTGACCGGAGAGCGGTCATGATATGAGTACGTAGCGTTATCAAATCATATGATATATCAGTACATATTTCAAGGGTATGTGATTTGTGTACGATATGATGTTATTATAGTGTCCATTCGTAAATGTCATTGTGGGTTCCATGTACATTGAATTGATAGTGTTTCGGCCACCACAAAGTTAATTTATATTTTAAGGGTCCTATGTGTTGGTTTCGCAACCCAATACAAACCATGCAGAAAACAACAACAATAATAAAAGTCGATGAACACCTTTTTTCATTACATTTTTCAATCTAAACATACGTTTAGCTTATAACACGTTATGCTACTGCTCATATGTCTATGACATTATAAACCACATTAACCGTGCACATGGACAAGTTGCACACTATTTATATATGGGACCGTGCTATTTTAATGCATTTAATGCTTTGCCGTACAGTGTCTTCTCAGAATGCTATGTTCAGAGACGACACTTGACGCCAAAAAATGATTTTTGCTAAGAAGAGACTTTCTTTAAACAGAAAATTCATAAAAACGGAAGTTGTCGTCCATGATTAGCCTGTGTGGACTACACAGGCTAATCTAGGACGACACTTAACGCGTATGCATTAAAATCCCTTTCTACAGAGCACGACTCATATATAAGGAAAACACTTGGGAACACAATAGACATCCGAAAACATAAAAAGCCTGTTGTCGGTTAATAAAAGATCAGCTTATACGCCCTAAAAATGCATGGTTGTTTAACGGAAGTGTCTTCTACGTTTAAA